>NC_091197.1:12856516-13051516 GCF_040958095.1 Procambarus clarkii | reverse complement strand
ATTATGGCGGCAGTTAAAGTGCACAAAATCTTTGAAGGGGAGGATGACGGGAATCTATATACGAGTAAATTAACAATAAACTCATATATATATATATATATATATATATATATGTCGTACCTAGTAGCCAGAACGCACTTCTCTGCCTACTATTCAAGGCCCGATTTGCCTAATAAGCCAAGTTTTCATGAATTAATTGTTTTTCGACTACCTAACCTACCTAACCTAACCTAACCTAACTTTTTTGGCCACCTAACCTAACCTAACCTATAAAGATAGGTTAGGTTAGGTTAGGTAGGGTTGGTTAGGTTCGGTCATATATCTACGTTAATTTTAACTCCAATAAAAAAAAATTGACCTCATACATAATGAAATGGGTAGCTTTATCATTTCATAAGAAAAAAATTAGAGAAAATATATTAATTCAGGAAAACTTGGCTTATTAGGCAAATCGGGCCTTGAATAGTAGGCAGAGAAGTGCGTTCTGGCTACTAGGTACGACATATATATATATATATATATATATATATATATATATATATATATATATATATATATATATATATATATATATATAAAACTGAAAACTCACACCCCAGAAGTTTTCAGTTGCATATTGTCCTGGGGACCATTCAGGCTTGTTCGCATATATATATATATATATATATATATATATATATATATATATATATATATATATATATATATATATATATATATATATATATATATATAATTTAGGTCACTAGCAAGAAAACATGCAACAATCTACTCGGTGTCAATAACAAACCTCAACAAACACTTAAATTTTCTTTTCGTGTCTCACAAAAATATAATCTTAAAGCCCTAAGCTAAAATAATATAAAAAAAAAAATCCCAGAATTAGGTCTGTAGTCAGCTGCTGGAAAAATTGTCTCAGCGTCCCTTAGTCTGGGATATTAATCTCCGCATATATAGTTTACGTAAAATATATATATGTGTGTATGTGTATATAGTTTACATAAAAAAAACTGCCTCCTCGAGAGGCTTTTTGGGTTAAATTTTTGCATATTATCTTTATGTACCTTAGGTAATTATCAGCACTAAGCCCTTACGACTATATAGCACTTGGAAGGGGGTGAGAATAAGTATTTAAGATAGGATGAAGGGAAATAACATCAAATAATATTATATTCATAATTATAATAACCTTTTCTGGAACAGGTAATATTCGTAAATAGCTCAGAGAGAATGAAAGTGGAGAGAGAGAGAGAGAGAGAGAGAGGGAGGAAGCAAGAGGGAGGAAGATAATGGGAGAAAAGTGATGAAGTATTACTTAAAAATTACAATAAAACCATTACAGTAAAGTGGTACATCTGATAAAGTATTACGACAAGAATTGTTATGCTGTTTACATATGAGTCAACAGCATTTTCATACCGTATAAAGAGAGAGATCTCCATTGATGTATTGAAGCCCTTTGTAGAGTCGGTGGAATGGAAGCCGACATATGTTGTGGTTCAAAATGGTTGTGTATGGTGGTTGATGTGCTTGTGTGTGGTGGTTGATAATGTATGTGGTTAAGGTACCTGGTGTACAGGTGGTGGTATTCATTGTGGGATGGGTGGTATGTGTGTTACTGCTGGACGTGATGTGTCGTTAAGTGTGTGTAATGGTGACTACAATCAATAGGAAGTGTAATAGTGGTGTGTATATGTATAAGAATGGTTCCTGGGTGTGTCGGTGGCGGTGTAAAGCTCTGTAAATTAATGTCGTGGTGAAGATGCAGTGGTTGAAGGAAAGTGGACGTGTTTGTGGTAAGAATAATTTTGGTTAATGAGCGGTAGGTCAAATCGTTGAGGTGTTATCTTTATCTATGGTGAGGTGTTATCTATTGTTGAGGTCTTTATCTATGAGGTGTTATCTTTACTATGATATTCGTAGTTCATTACTGGAACGTCTGCTGCACAGACGAGCTGTTCTTGAGACAGTGAGCCACAGGGCATTGGAAACCACCAATAAGGGGAGACTTTACTGAGGGGGAAGCGAGGGGAAAAAAGGATGAAAGAAAGCACAAGGAAGCCTCAAACATGTAGCATGATTTGGGTAAATGAAAAAGGGGGTAGTAATGGTGGTTAGAAAACACGGGAAGAATGAAAGTGCAAGACGTGTTTATGATTTAATGGTGTGGAACTAACATCTTGTAGGATCTAAGAGCCTCTTGATACCCGGTGGAGACTTTAGCAATGGAATTATAATAACAATGCAGGCGATGAGTCACAATAACGTGGCTGAAGTATGTTGACCAGACCACACACTAGAAGTTGAAGGGACGACGACGTTTCGGTCCGTCCTGGACCATTCTCAAGTCGATTGTGATATATAATAACAATATTTCTTCCTTGCAAACTAAGTTAGTATACAAACTTTGCTACTCTTTATTTTTCTAATTCTCAATGTGATCAAACATTTCCAGTTCGCATGAAGGAACAATAAACAGTTGCTAGGTATAATTTATATAAAAAAAACTATAGGCATCGTAAAATTTGTCTTTTGACCCGGAATTAAACTTTACCTTACCTTAAAAAGTTTAAACACCCTAAAATTGACCTTAAACATTTTTAGGAATAATATCAAAATCGAAATTAAAAATAAGCTGAATTGTATAAATATTTTGAAAACATGGATTATAATTTTCCATTTTGATAATTTAAACCTATCCACGAGGATTTGAATTTGAGTAAACAGGTAAATTTGGCTCGTAAATTTACGAAAATTTACGGAACGTAGAAATAAATATGATACTCCAAGCGTGATGGTAATACTTCATATAGGTAACACAGAGCTTAACTTTGTATATATTGTCTCAATTGTATCACTGCGACAGAATAAAATCACATTTAGACTTTTTCGTGCTGTCTTGAGTCTGACTTCGATTAGTGTTGGTGCGCATCTAGACTTTATAGGATCTCTTAATGACTTCCGAGAATCCAATTTGAGAGTCCGAAAGCAATAGTTCAAAGTGTTTGGTAATTACGAGGGCTATTAAACACCCACCATGGAGACGGACTCACCAAAGACACCGTAAGAATAGCCCTTAATTTTTTTTAATGCATTTGCTTCCTTATATTTTATAAACGATTACTGTAAAAAGGTTTCCTCGAAAATTAGATTTATTATTTAATATATATGTCCCCCCCCCCCCCCCACATGTGAACCACGCTTAAAAATATCTTAAAATAGTATATTAGTATATGCCTCAGATTTCTTTATATTAATTAAAAGTTTGTTATGATACGACTTATGTGGGTATAAAGTGTAAGGTAACTTTAGCATCATTTTATATATCAAAATATGACAAGAGTTCAGTATGTAATTTTAGTTTTATGTACAACACAAAATTTATAAAAAACTGTGTGTATCCAAAGTCCTGTGAAAACTTGATTGCGTGGCTGAGCAACCCGTCCTCCTAAAAAGAACGTCACTTTTGGCTCGTATGCGCGATATGGCTAAATTTGGACGTAATTTGAAATGAAATCGACTCACAAAAGTGACGTTCTGTTCCGTTTTCTATTTGAGTCGTCCCGCCTACGCGCAGACGTTATGAGAGGACACTTTACATTAACGTTTTTCATAACGTTTTGAAACTTTATGAGAATTTCCTGCCCACCTAACCTATCAGAGGACCCTTAACTTACTGTTGGTGAAAAAAAAAATCCCACATTTATTTTAATTTTTTTTCAATTTCAAATTACGTCCAAATTCGGCCATACGGGCAAACGGCCAAAAGCGACGTTCTTTTTAAGAGGACAGGTTGGGCTGAGACTTAAAACCTTAAGTGTTCTAAGACAGAGCCAAGAACCATTGACTGTATGGCACTTATGCAGTGAAAATACAAGTAGATTATCTCATCTATATGGCTGTACTGTTAGGTCAGACACCGAACTCACGAATTGACTATTTCATACATTCCTGGCTGGCTTGCTCCGAAAAGTAATTAACACGTGATAAACACACCCATAATAGTGCCTTAGAATTTTAGACTACCATACGTGTTGGTTAAGGTGTTAGCATTCAGTGATATGTTGACATAAGACAACATATGTCTTGATTCATCTTGTCAAGACATATGCCTTGACCAACATGTGTCAAGGCATGTTGACACAGCCTTATCAACATGCTTACAAGGCTCTGTCTTTTTATTTCAATATGTGCAATTGACATTAAAATAAACATAAGGAATAAGTAAAATGAGGAAGAAAAGAATAGAGCAGTATCACAATATAGAGATAAGTAGGTAAAATATATGCAAAATAAAGGGTGTTGGCAAAGCTATAGCACAAAAACACAGTAACTAGGGAAGAGGCTGTATTTGCATAATGTTATTTAATCATTCATAGACGATTCAGTTACACACTAATAAGGGAGAATGATTTTCGAGATGTGTGTTCCTCTGTGAATATATTAAGATTTGAAACTGCTGGTTTCATATATATATATATATATATATATATATATATATATATATATATATATATATATATATATAATATAATATGTGTGTGTTTGTGCATTTTTCATTACATAATTAAGACGGCATTCGTTCAGAAAGGTACAATGATAAACTAATATTAAAAGTTCAATGTCTATTTTTGTACGTAAAACACTTACGTGTACCGAAATTTTTTTTCCTCGTAATCTACAGTGAACATCACCTGGGTCACACGTAACCACTTGGGTCACATATGTAACCACTGAACGCGCATACAACAATATGTAATATTTATATGAAACTAGTTCACATGTAACAAAATGATCTTGGATGCCTCCTGCATCATAATTTAAGGGATGTGAAATCCCAGTCAAGATTATCCGTTTGATTGTTATTATACAACCTGTTGCGATCAAGAATTGTCATACCAGCATCCATAGGCATATCAGAAAGCCATATTTTTAATGAAAATTTCACACAGTATTCTCGAGATTCCGACAAGTTAAGAGTCTAATAACAGTGTTAATGTTTCTGTCCGCCTGTGCTTCCGGTAGTTAAGCTCTTGCTACTCTGTCCGGAGGAGACAGGAGATTAAAAGGGCAAATGAGAGACAGAAGGGAAAGTGGGCTTCGCAAATATTATATGAAGAATTAAACACTGTTCATGAGCCTCGCTAGTGAACCAATACCTTGATACACTAACTCTGAACAGAGAGGAATGAGAATGATGTTTAACAAAGGTACATGACCGAAAAAAACGCCGAAAGAGTACGAATTTTTGCAATGTCAATGTCGTTAACAAACGGAATGCACTGGGCAGTGATGTGGGTGGAGGCAGACTCCATACACAGTTTGAAATGTAGATATGATAGAGCAACACAAGAGCCTGTACACAAGTTGATTGACAGTTGAGAGGCGGGACCAAAGAGCCGAAGCTGAACCCTCGCAAGCACAAATAGGTGAGTACGAACGATGACTCTTGAACTTTATGGAAAGACCAGATGATAGATTTTAATCAATACAGAGATTATCTATTGGTCAAAACTTGTTAACCAAACTTAACCTGTACAAATTTGCCGTTTTTATTTCGACAGATATAAAGGCAATCAACAGAGTGTGTGTCTGTAGCCACCACATAAGTGGCATACTCTATCATACAATCAATTGCTAAAGACACGTATAAAGTCGTCCCAATACACAATTCAGCATATACGAGTTTATATAGAAACTGTACAAGGAGAAATAATAAATCTACTCGTGTTACGAATGCTCTCAACAATCATAGTACCACCATTATATGGACGGGAATATATAATGTAACCAACCCGTCATTTCGCGTAATATACACTGCATTTTGACGGTAAAATATATAAGGGTTCTACAAATCATAGCGGCTCACAAATAGTTACGTTTTAATGCGTCGATTGGTTAAGTTTGGGTGTATTAGTATGCCATTTCCTGTTCGTTGTCGCAATTCGAGAAAACATGTAGGTGTGTGCAGGACCTTGAATTAAATTTGGCGCCTGAGGTGTACGTTTGTGTCAAACGTCAATAATATATATATATAAATATATATATATATATATATATATATATATATATATATATATATATATATATATATATATATATATATATATATATATATATATATCGCCCTAAAAGCATAATGAAACTATTTAACGAACACTAGTACATGAAAATTATGCTATTATGATTTGAAACAAATATGTGACCCTTATGCTAATCATAACATACCCCTCTTGTGAGAGTTTTGATATGTGCCAGACTCTCCAATAAGGTATGTGATTATCTTGAGGTTATCTTGAGATGATTTCGTTTTTTTTTAGTGTCCCCGCGGCCCGGTCCTCGACCAGGCCTCCACCCCCAGGAAGCAGCCCGTGACAGCTGACTAACACCCAAGTACCTATTTTACTGCTAGGTAACAGGGGCATAGGGTGAAAAAAACTCTGCCCAATGTTTCTTGCCGGCGCCTGGGATCGAACCCAGGACCACAGGATCACAAGTCCAGCGTGCTGTCCACTCGGCCGACCGGCTCCTCCTGTTATACATATATATCATATCAGTTCTGATTTGGTGGTTCTTGTAACACCATTTATTTAATATATTCGGTACGAGTCGACGCGTAACAAAGTAGAGGACTCGGCCGACGTTAATCAGAATTTAACGTTAATCAGAATTTAACGTTAATCAGAATTTAATCATTATCCTCACACGACTCAGAAGCCTTCGGAGCCTTACACTATCATCATGATCAATAGTACAGTTTTCACTATAACCATTATCACTATTACACTATCACTTTTTTCCCCCAACTCGTTCATACCATTTCACCAGCGGCTATTTTCAACTTCATTTTATTTTTAATTATAATAATACGAACCAAGCTACCCTGCGAAGACTGATGCTGATTAGTAATATACGTAGAATTTTAGATTAGTGATTAGAGATTATGTAGCAAGAAGAGCAGACCAGAGAACAGAACCAATGGAGTTGTCGAAACAGCGCACTTGAGGGAGCCGGTCGGCCGAGCGGACAGCACGCTGGACTTGTGATCCTGTGGTCCTGGGTTCGATCCCAGGCGCCGGCGAGAAACAATGGGCAGAGTTTCTTTCACCCTATGCCCCTGTTACCTAGCAGTAAAATAGGTACCTGGGTGTTAGTCAGCTGTCACGGGCTGCTTCCTGGGGGTCCGCGGGGACACTAAAGCCCCGAAATCATCTCAAGATAACCTCAAGATAACCTCAAGATACATAGTTCACAAAGATCGTTATCCTGTAATATGACTGTTATGCACAACTAAGAAATATCCAGGTGTAAAAAAATACAAAAATATTAAAGCGGGCGAAGCAATCATCATTAGTCGTGCTTCCTCGCTGCCAAATATAAATTCCGAGACAGATTTATCCTATTGGGTCTCGTTAGACAAGATTGCATCGAGTCGTAAATGAGATATTCGACCTTTGGAGCCACTACTGTTGCCTGAACGACCCGGATGGGAGAATATCTGACCATAGATCATGCATACTGGGGAGGACAACCTTCTTCCTCTCTTTATCCCCGTTTTCTTTCTTAATCTCTCTTTCTCGTTCATTTCATCTTAATTTGCGAATGTGCATGCGTATAGGTAGGTGTGTGTATGTGTACTTGTCTAGTTGTGCTTGCGGGGGTTGAGCTGTGTCTCTTTGGTCTCGCCTCTCAACTGTCAATCAACTAATGTACAGGTTCCTGAGCCTCCTGCGCTCTATCATATCTACACTTGAAGCTGTGTATGGAGACAGCCTCCATCACATCACTTCCTAATGCATTCCATTTGTCTACTACTCTGACACTGAAAAAATTTATTCTTTCTAACGTCTCTGGCTCATTTGGGCACTCAATTTCCACCTGTGGCCCTAGTGCGTGTGCCCCTTGTGTTAAATAGTCTGTCTTTATCTACCCTATCAATTCCTCTGAGAATCTTGCATGTGGTGATCATATCCCCTGTAACTCTTCTGTCTCCCAGTGACGTGAGGTTTAATTCCCGTGGTCTCTCCTCATAGCCTCTTTGTCTCCACACATCTCTTTGTGTGTGTGTGTGTGTGTGTGTGTGTGTGTGTGTGTGTGTGTGTGTGTGTGTGTGTGTGTGTGTGTGTGTGTGTGTGTGTGTACTCGTCTAAATAAGCTTGTGGATGGTTCAGCTTTACCTTTTGGGTCTTGCCCCTTAACCTTCAATCGATTAGTGGAGTAATTATCTAACCTTGGGGGTTTGCTCATATATAACTCGTTTGATTGTGAATGTCTGATTCCACCACTTAACACCTTTTATTCATTCCGATCGTTAATTTAAATTCAATTAAAATTGTTAAATCAATAAAGCCTGTACATTTATTGTTAGGTTAGTTTACAAAAAAATACAGTAAATTATTTACCGCAAAAAATTCATGATATATTATGTAATATCTATAATTATATACTGTGTACTCATGATTTATATTTACATTTAGAAGCAGTACTTATCAGTGTTGTAAAAATCATTAGAGTTGTGATATTCAGAATCAGAAACCATGTCTGTAAAAACGTATACAAATCACTATAAAAATGGCTGAACTAAACAGGTGTACACGAATCTAAAACTTTACATTTTTTCCAATCTTTGCATTTGTAACAAAAAAGTATAGTTTATCATATGATCAGTAACAAATCTTATTACCCAGTTACAACTAATGCAACCTTTTCTATGATGGCTATTGTTGTCCTTATCTAATTTTATGGAAAGTTGTATAGTACGTTACTGCTACTACTATCTTTGAAACTATACTTTTTCACATCTTTAGTTGTTCCTGATAAATAAGGTTACAACCCACTAATCCTGAATACATTTTCGTCTTGATTATCTTCATATATTCCTTCCTTGGGTTCACATGATTTATTTGTGATACCATCTCCATTTGTGTTCAATATACTAAAGGTTGATATAGATTTTTTATTTTCCATCTTTATCTCCTCTACACTATGTTTTGTGAGTGTGGAAGAACGTCTTCTGTATGGAGGCAGGGCAGGGAAGGATACTCTTGGCAACATGAATAATTCACTTGGGAGGATAGTTTAGGGGATTGGTAGAAGAGTAGAAACTGTTGAGCAGTTGAAAGAGGTGAATGAAAGAGGGGGTTCTGGCTGTTTTAGTTAGGGAGCCACTAACGTGTAGGATCGAGTATCTAATTGGGGAATGGCAGACTGATGAGCATGTGAAAGATAAAGAATTTGATTTAAGAAAGTGATGCTGTGAGTTGATTGATAAGGTGAGGTGAAGAAACCAAGGCATGGAAAAGCAGGATTATTAGTGACTAGAAGACACTAGTACAGGGAGTGAAATGGATGAGGAATGAGAGGATATTTTATGGTGCATTACGTATGGGACTGAGGGGATTTCAGTGAAAGGTTTGGCTAGTGGGATGGAAGGTTAGGTTATATTTCAAAATACGCTGGGATATGATGGAGTGAGGAAACCAGGTTTTTCAAACTAGTATGTCATGTCCTGAATAGGCAGTTGTACTAATTGTCAACATCCGACTTCTGTTAGTCATTTTCCCAATCATAAGTTGTCTTGATTGTGTATAACGTATTATATAATTAACATTTTACTAATGATAAGTTTTATTGAATAATTAATATATTGTGCATCGAGTTGCCTCAAACCACATCTTCATCTAATCCCTTCACTTATTTAAATCTCCTACACTGAAGATGATTTTTCTGAAATCATCTTTAACTCCATTGAATTTCCAGCTTCATCTATCTCATCTATATTTCATCTATATTCCCCCGTTGTGCTCACTTTAAACTTTGCCTACTTCTTACATTTTCCTTTGAGTCTATATGAAGTTATAATATCCATTTCCCGCGGCAATTTTCACCGTTGCTTAGTCTTCTCATATTTTGAAGTTCCTTGAATTCTGTTTTGTGCCGTATAGAATGGAGAGTATTTCATACCAGGGCTGCATAGTGGAGATTGGTTGTCGTGTAGGTTGTATATAGTGCACATACACTTTTGTCTATGTCTTTCTCTCTCTCTTTCGGGGTTCAGGTTTTCAGTCCATTATGTGCCACTATCATTTTCTCCCCCCACTATCGCCCACAGGATAGATATGGTGTGCATAATAAATATAAAAAAAAATAAAAAATCAGTCTTTCCCTCCAGACAACCGTAAAGGCTGGATTGGGTTTGGTGGAGTTTATGGGATAAGTCGCATCCAAGCCTTAGTCAGAAGCCGCCTCGTGGCCTCCTGTTGCTCCCATTATTGAATTCTTGAAATTCTCCTTCCTGTTCCTGCCTCCTCTTTCGTTATTCCCACCCTTCCTCCCTCGCCTTTCTCTTCTCTAGCCTTCTCTGACCCCTTCACCCCTTTCCCTTGCTTCGTCCCAATAGAATGCTCCCTTTGAAGGAGTGTAGTAAGATTCCAGCCAAAAATCAAATGTCAAGACTTCTCCATATTTTAATAATTATCCGACGTCCTTGTATAGTAATGATCGTTCGTATATATCAGTGTACTTTTCTAGTATATATCAGTGTACTTGTCTAGTATATATCAGTGTACTTTTCTAGTATATATCAGTGTACTTGTCTAGTATATATCAGTGTACTTTTCTAGTATATATATCATTGTACTTTTCTAGTATATATCAGTGTACTTTTTACTTAGTTCTTGTAGATTAATTGTTAATTCCTCAAATTATTGTGTTATTTCTCAGCTTCGCTTCGACCCATTAATTTGTTGCCCTTTTGGCGTTTTCCATTGGCGTTCATTTTCAGTCATTTCTTGTTCGTGTTATCTTGAGGTTATCTTGAGATGATTTCGGGGCTTTAGTGTCCCCACGGCCCGGTCCTCGACCAGGCCTCCACCCCCAGGAAGCAGCCCGTGACAGCTGACTAACACCCAGGTACCTATTTTACTGCTAGGTAATAGGGGCATAGGGTGAAAGAAACTCTGCCCATTGTTTCTCGCCGGCGCCTGGGATCGAACCCAGGACCACAGGATCACAAGTCCAGCGTGCTGTCCGCTCGGCCGACCGGCTCCGACCGTGTGTTGCTCTCTGATTATCCCTTATATACCAAGGTTATTTTGAGGAGTGGCAATTGTTTGTTAAGCTCTTTTATGGTGTATTGATTTATTCTTCATGTTATCTTGCCCTCTTTTATACAAATAACTGTTGTTCTTGTTCAGTGGTTTAGTTATTTTAGTGAGCGGTTTCGACGACACTTGTGATATCTTGAAGTGAGAAACAGCGGAATCTCTCACCATTATTCACGGAAACGGACACGCGTGCACACACACAAACGTACACGCGCGTGCGTGTTCCTATTAAATCTAAAAAAAAAAGCTTGCTTAAGGATACACATCACTACGTCTGCTCGACAAATTGTAAACTTGTGGATCATCCTTCTGTTAAGCTCCGCAACTTCCGGAAATTATACATTAAATACTGTATACATGTCCCCCAAGTCTATACATGTCCCCCAAGTCTATACTTGTCCCCCAAGTCTATACATGTCCCCCAAGTCTATACTTGTCCCCCAAGTCTATACTTGTCCCCCAAGTCTATACTTGTCCCCCAAGTCTATACATGTCCCCCAAGTCTATACTTGTCCCCCAAGTCTATACATGTCCCCCAAGTCTATACTTGTCCCCCAAGTCTATACATGTCCCCCAAGTCTATACTTGTCCCCCAAGTCTATACATGTCCCCCAAGTCTATACATGTCCCCCAAGTCTATACATGTCCCCCAAGTCTATACTTGTCCCCCAAGTCTATACTTGTCCCCCAAGTCTATACTTGTCCCCCAAGTCTATACATGTCCCCCAAGTCTATACTTGTCCCCCAAGTCTATACATGTCCCCCCTCTTACCTCCTCCTCCTCCTCTCCCTCTCTCTCTCTTACCTTCTGTGTGCGTATGTGCGCGCGCGCCCGTGTCTGTGTGTATGTTTCATCACATTGTTTACGAGGGTGGGGGGGGGGGGGGGAAGGGGGAGATATCCGGCTGCCCCCCCCCCCCGGGTCTCTCTCTCTCTCTCCCCCTACCTCACTCTCTCTCCCAATTTTCTCTCTCTCTTCCCGTCTCCCCCTTCTCTTCTCTCCTGACCTCTTCCCCCCTCTCCCCCGTCACCTATTTCCTCTTTTCCGCTCATCTCTTTCCCTCTCTTCAGACATCTCTCCTTCCTCTGTGTCGGTGTCTGCCTCTAGTTGTTGTCTGTCCCCTGTTTGCTGTTTTCTATCTCAGTCTCATTCTGTCTGTTTTATGCTGATTATTTGTCTGATAAAAATAATATAATAGTTTCTTATTAGAATGCGTGTGGTCGGCTGGTGGGTGGAGGCTAGCGGGGTGAAATATTTTATCAGTGTAATAGCTTTCCTCTGCCTTTGAGAAATAGGCAGGCTTCAGCAAGCTTTTTTTTTTACCTGTGGGAGGATCATCTGTTCTATACAGATGATGTAAAATATTAGCAAGTTATAATATTAGATTTTTTAAATATTTCTAATATTAGTGTATAATTGTTCATATTAATATAAGAAATTACATTTTTATTTTTAAAATATTTAGCTGCGTGTAGCTGGTGCAAAAATCAGTTGGAGAGAGTCAGAATGTAACCGTGGAATGCTGTTCCCTCATAAATTCTGGCGATATCGACCAGCCTATGTCTTTCCTGTACCCCAGACCATTCCCCCTGCAAAGTTTGATGAGGCTAGCCCCAAGCGTCTGGCCTCTAACCTTGGACAGACAAACAATCTTATGTAAATTACATCCACACATGCAGGCAGAGGGCTGGGCTCGTTGTGTGAAGTCTTCCTTATACAATTTATTGTAGTTTTAAAAGTTGCCAGGGAGGTGAAAGTTGCGTAGGGTGATGTAAGCATGAAGACAAAGAGAGGAGAGGAGAGAAGGAGAGGAGGACATGAATAAAGGGTGGGTAGAAGTGGTTGAGAACATGAACAGGTGTTGGGAAGCCCTGATGTGAGACGAGGGTGACTGACAGAGAAATAACTTTCCTTGCAAGAGGGTAAATCAGAACAAAGAGATTCCAAGTTTAGATATATTATGAAATGTTCTTATGAATTATGTCGAATAATAAACAATTGGTGTGTGTGTGTGTGTGTGTGTGTGTGTGTGTGTGTGTGTGTGTGTGTGTGTGTGTGTGTGTGTGTGTGTGGAAGAGACTAAAAGGGCAATAAAGAGGGTCAAACACTCGGCTCCCTCCGATATACTTACTGCCTGCTTAAAAAAATTGTTTGTCCAAAGTTAAGAGGCTAGACGCTTGCGGCTAGCCTCACTCAAATTTGCAGGGGGACTGGTCTGGACTACGTGACGGCCGTAGGCTGGTCGGGGTCGCCAAATTTCAAAAAGGGAACAGTATGCCACTGTGACATACTGATCCCGACGACGATTTTTGGAACTGGCAGCCTGCTACCCACACTAATACTTCGAAATTAAAAGTGAATTAAATTATTTTTCTAATAGTAATACACAACACTATTCACTGATTTTGAGAAAATTAAAACAAAATTCTGATATCTCAATCTTTACTCATAGTACGATAAAACATGAAACTTAGGGGGGAGCCGGTCGGCCGATCGGACAGCACGCGGGACTTGTGATCCTGTGGTCCTGGGTTCGATCCCAGGCGCCGGCGAGAAACAATGGGCAGAGTTTCTTTCACCCTATGCCCCTGTTACATAGCAGTAAAATAGGTACCTGGGTGTAAGTCAGCTGTCACGGGCTGCTTCCTGGGGGTGGAGGCCTGGTCGAGGACCGGGCCGCGGGGACACTAAAAGCCCCGAAATCATCTCAAGATAATCTCAAGATAGATACAACCACCTGGAATCACCCACCTGCCAAAGGCCAACTCACACCTTGTTTCACAGATTCGAAGAAAATGGGTAACTATTTTATTTGTGAATATTCCGTTAATTATAAAGATATTATAATGTGCTCCTATTGTGTAGTATATGGTACACGTGATCTTATCGTGTTGGGAAGGGGAAGGGGTGGAGAATGGAGGGGAAAGGGGATGATGATAACGGAATAGGTAGTGACGAGAGAAAGCGAGAGAGGAGAAAGCATCATTGACTTCAAAGTTATCCATATCCTAGCTCTGCAAGTGGCTTTGTGCCTTATCCAAGACAAGAGCTATTTACACTTTAAGTCAATAAGCCACAAGGGAAGCTGCATAGTAAACAACAATAAGCAAACCAGTAAAGTCAACCCGTCAGCATGATGTCCGCTAACATCAGCAGCTTCATGACCAATGTTGGTGATCCGTCACACAGTTTTCTGAACACTCACCGTCATATCCCGACAGAACGAGGCGAAAAATTAACTCTTGACAACTAGATTTTGGGGCAGAAGAAACTGGCCAGCTCTCTACACTGAGCTGGTAGCAACGGAATGGAATGACTTGCTCCAAAGTGATGTAAACTGCCAAATAAATACTTCCAGCAAAACACATTCCTCACCGGCAGTCTGTAACGAAGCCTACTGGTCGTCAATTTTTGGATTTTGATGCTGGTTGGCGGCCGAGGTCAAAAATATGACCTGGTGGAGACAAGAAAAGTATTCAGCTCACAACACTAACATTTCATAAACAGCTTGTCATGTAATGAATAAAGATTAAAAGTGGGCCGTCTCCATATGGGAATCGGAAACAGGAAGAAAACTTTCATCAGGAAAAGTTGAATCCAATTTCTGGTGGTCGTTGGTTAAAGATCGTCAAGGATATCTGTCGACACAATTCCAAGAATAAACTGGGAAGATGAGACGGTTGCAACCAGGAAAAAAGCTGACCTTCTGGCAAACCATTTCGCTTTTAAGATACAAATGCCTGATCAAAAACGACAAGTTCCACAGACTGATCCAAGCACTGTGTCAAAGTTGCCTGAAGAAGTTGAACTGCATGATGTAGTCCTCCAGCTACTGGAGGACTACTGCCTTACCCAGCTGCATTGGTAAGGCAGCTGGGCTGGATAAGGTCAGTGTAAGGCTGGGAACATAATAGTGCGGACCTTCTGGCTTCACCTCTCACACGAATCTACCAACTCCGCCTAGCTCAAGGAATTCGGCTCTCCGTGCGAAAAAAAAGGCTAATGTCATTGCAGTCCACAAATAGAAGAGTCGCTCAGTTGTCGGAAACTTCTGACTAGTGTCACTACTGTCAGTTATTAGAAAATTTCTCTAGACATTACTCTCATTAAACGACAGCGTAAGATGACCATCATCAGTTACTAGATGGTCGACAGTTTGGTTTTAGGAAAGGTCGTTCTGCTACTGACTTCAGCTAAACCTTTCCATTAAGACTCATCAGGCATTGGATAATTCCAAAATCAGCTGTTTTGTTGCATTGGAGATTGCAAGAGCCTTTGATCGGGCAAGGCAGTCTGGAATGCTAGCAAAGCTTCAAGAAATTAATATTTCAGGTTCCATTTTGCAGCTAATAAAGGACTACCTTCAAGAAAGAACGCTAAAAGTAGTCGCCAAGGGAGACTAATCTGAAAACAGTGCAATTCATACTAGCGTACCATAGGGCAGTGAACTGAGCCCATTGCTGTGGAATGTTTACTTCAGCGATATACTACATCTCGTCCCTGAAGCCATGGTCTATACTCTAACCTTTACCTGTGGAAAATAAGCAACGGTAGCCACTATGAGGGTCATTAATCAAGAATTTTCAGTAATATCTCCATGGGAAAGGCGATTGAAATCACATTTACTGCAAAAAACCCACAAGCACTGATAATAACAAGACAAAATGATGTTGCAACTTGGACTGGTATTCAAACGAGTGTTAAAAACCTGCTATTCAATGACGAAGTGAACATCTTGGGAACAAGTTTTTATCTTTAATGGCCATGAAAAGTCAGGTGCTTAACCTGGCAAGAAAGGCAGCCAAGAAACTTAGACACATGACGAGTCTCAAATCTTCTTGACAGCAAGGGTTGCAAAACTCAAGTTCAAGTGGCTCAGGTTCGCTCCCATCTTGAGCATGGACTGCTCTCCTGGATGGTCTGTCTCCCTTCATTTATAACCATTCTGGAGAAGGTGGAGAGTCGTGTGAGAAGACTCGTCTCTAGTCTTCACCCGCTCTGGTTGGAGTGGTCAGCACATCACAGCCTTCAACACCACCGAGACGTCGGCGGACTGACGGTTATGTACAAGGCAAATGTTCTCAAGGTTACCCATTTGGCCCAATTTCGAGGGCACCCTGAGGATGGCAATCACAACTCAAGGCGCTCAGCAGTCAACAGCTTTATGCTGACAGTACTTTTCTCAATAACTTCACTCCATCAGTGTTCATTCATTCGTATTTAAAACACGTTAACATCAAGATAAACTAAAAATTTAATCTATTTCCATATGAAAGTTTCAGCACACAGCTGGCTCCTGATTCATCTTGTTCCCTACTTAATAGTTAATTAACTACGAATGAGCTAAAATTTTATTTTGTTTGAATAATAAGCTCATAATATACATGAGTTTCAAGAGTTGGCTTCAGATGAGCTGATGTAGGATAACAGCCTAAGCTTAGATTTCAGTTTCACAAGGAACACTAGCTCAGTTACTTGGGATTCCAAGGCTTAGTTTCAATAATAGAGAGAAAGGAAGAGAGGGGGAGAGAGAAGGAGAGTGAGGAGAGAGAGAGAGATGGAGGAGAAAAGAGAGAGGGACAGAGAGAAAGAAGGAATTATCAGGGGAACAGGGGAAACCGCCAAATCATTACACCTATATAGCACTTGGTCTGCATAAAGATCTGAGATGGGACGGGGGGAAGGAATAGTGACCAAGCACTTGGACAGTCGGGGATTGAACGCCAACCGGCATGAAGCGAGAGAAACACAGTAAATAATATGTATCAGAATTTAGCTACCATCCTAATTCCTTCCTTTTCCCAGCACAAATCTGACAGCACTACGACAATAGCAGCACACACAAGGCTCGGCTGCTGTTCATCCTGACTCCGGCCGGAGGGTAACGGCGCACCATATGCATATAAAAGCCACTTCACAAGCTGATCTTAAACTGAGCCATCGTTATCCCTCCCCATCAAAAGTCTTTTACATGTAGAGTTTTCGCACAGTTGCTGCCTACCAGGTGGATTATTCCCCCCAGCCAGGTGTGTGCCTTTCCATTGGAGACTTTCAGCGCCGTGGAGAGAGGGGGGACTTGCTGCCTGGGTAACAGCTTCTCCCCCGAATCAACCTACCCCTGGCTTTGCGCCCTGGTGAGGCCACTCCAGACCGACAACCAGAGCGCAACGCCATAGTCTCCTGAGTCTTATAGATGCCAAGTACTATTACAGGAACACCTTTGCAACCTTCATGTTGCATGGTCGGGTTTTGGGGCAGTTGCTATTCGAGATATGATGTATTTTTGTAAGTTAAATTCTCTAATGAAACGATATATTGCGATGTTTTTAGGTTGATGGTGATACGGGTGTTATTGGTGTGTGGTTAGTGATGTTTGTGTGGTGGTTGATTGGGATGTTGTAGGTTGTAATGGTGAGGCTGTGATGTGGGGGGGGAAGGGTGGTATTGGGGTCGTGTTGAAAACAATGACTGTGATCATAATAAATTAGGAAGATTAATGAAGATATAATGAGTTCGAACGAGGTAAGGTCTCAATAGACTAGATAATGACATTCACATATATTAATTCATTTATTTGTAAAGTGGGTTTTGCAAGTGTTGAGATATCAGTGGTGTAATTTATACGTCATCAACTCCTTGATGACGAGTTGATGACTCGTCATCAACTCGTTGATGACGTGTATCTAGCCACCTCCAACCATTGATGACGCTTTACCCATCCCCACTACCACCACCAGCAGGCGTTTCCGATTCACTCTACATTTTTCTCTATCTCTCATTCTTTCTTCGACCCTCCTCCCCTCCTCCCTACCTCCCCCCCCCCCTTTCTATTCATTACCTGTCTCTCTCTCAGCTGCCCCCGCCATTCCCTCTGTTCCGAGTCTATTTTTTGCTCGCCGACTCTTTGGGAGCGACGCTGCCAAGCAATTTCACTCTGCTGCTATCGCGAGTCATCCTGTCCTTCACTCTCATCTCTCTCGCTGCTCGCCTGTCTTTTACTCCCCCTGACGTGTTTTGCCTTTATTTGACTGTTTTTTTCCTGTTTATTTCCGTCTCTCAAGCTTACTGTTTTGCCACGGATCTTGGCTCTTGTAATCGAGGCTTGATCTTTCCCATCTGTCTGAAGGGATGTATATAATAAGAGGAATATTCTGGTTCTATGTACATAAGCACTTTATGGATAATATTCTGGTTCTATGTGCGTATACAGTTGATGGATAATATTATCTGTATTTGCACCTTTAGTCCTGGACTAAACTAGGGATTAGTGTATGTTTGCTGGTTGGTCAGTAAGCTCTTGTGGAGGCTTTAATAAGCGTCCAGGAAAGTAATAGAAATGTTAAATCCAAAGTTAAAGATTATTCCAAATATTACTCGTTAGTTTCTACATGTTAAGCTTCAACTGTTTACACTTCCTCTTGGTTTACACTTCCTCTTGGTTTACTCTTCCTCTTGGTTTACCCTTCCACTTTCACAGTCTTCTTTCCCCCTTTGCTCTTTATTCTCTCCCCTTTCCTGCTTCCGTGGCATGCACTCTATCTCTTAACATTATTTTCCCCCATTCTTTTTTCGTTCTCTTTCTCTTCCCCTTCCCTTCCCCTTCCCTTCCAAGCTCAGCGTGCTCCTTCCGTTCCTTCCATCTCTAAATCTCGGGACACTTCTCTCCGACCCCGCCGGTCACTTTTTTTTTAAGGAATGTTCCGCCTCTTATTCTCATCCGTTCCATCAAACACGTTCCGTTCCATTGTCGGGTCCCCGAAATGCGTCGTTTCCATGACTGGCTCCTTCCTGGTGGTCAGTTGGTCGCTATGTTCTCTCGTTTGGGTAGCTTTCATCTGTGTGCAGCGTGAGTATTTTGTATGTTGTGAACATGCCCCTCCCTCCCTGTTTCTTCTCTCTTTCAGTGATTTGAAGCCAACGATGAAAACTATGCAACATATAGTGTAACACAAATTATATAATTTAACAAATCGGAAAAATAAAAGCCAAATATATTACCTGACCCAGATGAGGTATTCATCAGAATCTTTAAATATAGAGGAGCGCTGTGATTCACTAATAAGCAAATTCAATAAATCAATTAACAGAAAACAGTTCCTATTGCCTGGAGGGTGGGCAATGTGGCTCTGATGTTATATATAGATCCACATATATATAACATATATATATATGTTATATGTAGATCCCTCCACAGCGAGGGAGAACCCTTTCTGTGAACTACCATCAGATTATCCTCACGTCGATAGTTGGAATGTTCCTGGAGGATATAATAGTGAATTTAATACGAAAACAAACTTGAAACACTTTTGGCAAGAGAAGGGGACTATCATTGGGAAGCGCCAAGCCATTACGACTATATAGCACTGGGAAAAGGATCAGGATAAGGATTTGGGATGGGACGAGGAGAGAGAAGGAATAGTGCCCAATCAATTGGACGGTCGGGGATTGAACGCCGACCTGCATAGAGCGAGACCATCGCTCTACCGTCCAGTCCAAGTTGTTGGACAAACACATGGCAAGATAATAAAGACTCGACATAAGTTTCTTATGAGGGGTGACCATGTCTTTTAAAGTACACTATCTGCACAATAACTGTTTAGTTATCTGCAGTCTTGACTTTAGTAAGGTGTTCGAGGCTGAATCTTGAAAGAGGCTGGTCGAAACGTTTGAGGCCATTAGCATTGGAGGAAAGTTCTCACCTGGATAGAAACCTGGATAAAGGATAGGTAGCAAAGAACGCCACCATCAACGGAGTTAAGTAGAGAAACATCATTTGTGGTATGGGTTTGAGGCCTCTGAGGTCTGTTTGAGGTCTTCATAATTTCAACGACCGAGATGTTGGACTGAAAAGTAATGTTATGACATTTGGGTATTACAGGAAAGTGAGAGAATAGTAGACTCAAATAAGGACGCGGCAGGGGATCGTATTCCAGGGACTTGCCCGAAACGCTACGCGTACTAGTGGCTGTACAAGAATGTAACAACTCTTGTATATATCTCAAAAAAAAAACAAAAAAATGCCAGAAAAGACCTCACAACGTTACAGAACTCTTAAAAATAATAAATGCAGTTCAACGCTGACAAGTATAATAGTTTAACATGGATAATGAAAGTAACTTTACCGGATAAATTATGCAGATTTTAACAAATCGAGGTGCGAAAGAGACTTAAAGACTAATTAGCAGGAACCTAAGACCTAAGCAGCAGTGTATCAATTCCCACGATAAAGCAAATAAAATGCTTGGTTAAATAACCAGAATTATTAGCAATAAATGTACAAACATTTTGCAAACTTTTTATATTTAGCACATCTGTAAGCGGAGTCTTACGGTCCACGTAAGACTCCGTCGTCTGATTCTGATCAGCATCGTACTACAGGAAGTTTCAGGTATTAAATAAAACTCCAGATATTAAATAAAATTCCAAATTGTCATACCAGGATACATTAAGAGCGCTCCGGTTGCATTCCCTAGAGAAGCGATGGGAGACATGATCGAGATCTTTACAAGATGATGAAGGGTGTCAACACGGTAGATATGAGCAAGGCCTTGAAACTATCAGGCCAAGTCGGTACTCTTAATAACGGCTAAGATGCAGCAGAGGTTCACATTCATATAGGATTTGGCAGGTAACCTTTTGGCAAGAGTGTGTTGGCAAATGGGTTGGGTTGTTGGTCTACATCTCTGAGGCCAAATGGTATACCGTAGCCAGCTTTATAAATAGACGGGTGATGGATTGCATCTAGATGAGCCAACAAGCCCGACAACAATGATTCCTACTTCTAATATTTCTATTTCGACAATTCTTCTTATTATCCTCTAAAAGTCTATTGTTTTACACAATGAGTTTTTATCTAGTTTTCTAACATTTAAAAATTACCCCCCAGACAGTATACTGCTTTCACACCTTATTTTCCTAAATAGAATTCCATACCCATTTTAGCAGTTCTGCCCCTTAAACCTTAACAACATAACCAAACATAACAACATAACCAAACGAAGAGCAACGAGCAGCAAGCCCTGCCATTCATATATTAATCTTATCTGCAGGCGATGAGTCACAATAAAGTGGCTGAAGTATGTTGACCCAACCACACACTAGAAGTTGAAGGGACGATGACGTTTCGGTCCGTCCTGGACCGAAACGTCCTGGACCACAATCGACTTGAGAATGGTACAGGACGGACCGAAACGTCGTCGTCCCTTCAACTTCTAGTGTGTGGTCTGGTCAACATTAATCTTATCTCTTGCATGCATTTCATTTGTCTATAGAAGTGGAACCAATCTTAAACGTGTGATATCATTATCTAACTATAGTCGCCAAATGACAACAGTAACCCTAGAAAAGGCTATTCTTCACCTCTTAAGAAGATTGGAGATCCATTCTTTAGATCACCAGAAGATTGGTGATCCCACAGTATTGGTGATCCATTCTTTACTCCTGTTGTTTCACGACTGTTTTTGCATTAATTTAACGTCCTCAACAGCTAGTAAGGAAAACCCGACTTGTTTCTATACGTATCCAGCCAAGTGTGCGAGTGGGAAACTTTAGCTCTTATTACGGTAACTAAAATCTCTTGGTAATCTGCCTTTAAGCTCTCTTTCCCACCAACGAATCAGTCTCTCTACATTCATATGCAGAGACTCTACATTTTATCCCTTTCTACATTCTTTCTCTTTCATTTGTCTCTCTTCCTTTATTAACATTGTACGATTTCGCCTCTGTAAATGCTCCATTTATCTCCATCTATCAATGAGTTTCGTTTTGCTCCTCTGCATCTGCACTTTCTTCCTTCTCTATACCTCTCTCTTCCACCCGTCTCCCTCCCTCAACCTACGGCCTCCATCCCTCATTCTCCCTCTAGCTTAAAATAGATTAAATACTTCTAAAACTCCAGTCTTTTATGGGTGTATGTCGCAATTTTTGGAAATTTACCACCAACGTTGGACGCGTACTTTACAAGATGTTTAAAACTCTTGTAAAATTCTCTTGACACTTAAAATTAATTGCTATACCTTGTGTGTGTGTGTGTGTATATATATATATATATATATATATATATATATATATATATATATATATATAATATGATGAGATTATTACAATATTCTCATATTACTTTCTTGAATTTAAAGTCTAGTAATTCCTCTACATAGCAATAATATTCTAGCTAATGTATTATATACATAATATATATTTTTGAGAAACTGTACAATAAAAATAATTTCCTAATAACAAAGCATAAGAAAGGTAAACACAGACTTAAGATCAAGCAAAAATGGGAATTTCATCCCGGAAGTAAACATAGTCTTGAAGACGCTGCTGTTACTCCTACCCAGACGGGAACCTGGTATAAGCTCCCTGACCCTAAGGATACAAATCCTAAATAGACGGCTTTGTATATCACGGGATGGTCTCTGATGCATGGGTTACGAGAGATGGGGAAGTGATCTAGACGTGACAGATCCCCCCAAGAGCCAGAGGTGATGGGGAAACATCAAGTTATGGTGTCTCTGTTTCCAACGGAATGGTTGGATGGAGGAATTCCACGAGAGGCGGTAGGATAAAAGATGATAAAAATGAGAAGAAACCAAAGAATGGAATAGGCGAGAGTGGCGTCTGGTGTAGAGGAATAAGTAACACTATGAGAAATACGAGGAAAAGTGATGAGAGGAAACACGGATAATAAAAATAACGCAGGAAAATAGGAGTGAAAGGGGGAGAAGCGTGTATGAGAGAATGGACGAGAGAGAGAGAGAGAGAGAGAAAGCAAAGTGAAAGCAAATTATACGAACCACTTGGAGGCTAAGAACATAGAAAAACAGAAACAACTCGCACCTCCCAAATTACAGAAAATAAACAAAGGCACCAAGTCTGTTTTTAGAGGAAAGGGCAATAAGAGAAGGAAGCAGGAATGAGAGAAGAAGAGGAGGAAATGATAATGGAAGGGGGAAGGTAGGAGAAAGGAAACGGGAAGGATGACATAGAGCAAGATGAATGATGAATCCAAATGTTAGAAGGTGTACGTTTATATATAATTTTTTTTATAGAGAAATGAACAGGATCAGGATATTTGCTGGAGAAGAAAGAGACGGATGGAAAGATTTCTGGGACCAAAAAATAGGTTCTACAAAAGTGATGGAAAAGGGGGATAAACTTCGTGGAATGGAAGGACTTCCTAGGGATGGAAGAGGAATATAGTGAGAGGAATTACCGAACCCAAGAATGCTATTGGGAACGGAACATTTTTGAATAGAAGAGAACCCTTGGATCTGAGTACATTTCAAGAGAGAGACAGAGAGAGAGAGAGATCCTTGGAGTGAGAGGAATCCACGAAAGACATCCAAGGAGAGGTAGGAATCCAAGAGAGAAATCCAAGTGAGGAATCCAGAACAAAATAAGGAATTCAACGAAATAAGAAATCCGCGGGATCGACCCAATCCGTGAAATACTGAGGAAACAATCCTTAGATTTGAAGGAATCCCGAAGACAATCGCTGAGAGACGAATGTTGGTGAAGTGAAGAATGTTGACGATGAAGAAGAATGTCAGTGAAAGACAAGAATATTGTTGAAGCCTAAGAATGTTGGCGAAGGCAAAAAATGTGTGTGAAGGAAAAGAATGCAGATGAAGGCGCGTAGTCTATGCAAAATACACAAAATGCTACACAGAGGTAGGGGAACAGAAGCCCCCTGGAAAAGGCAGGAAAAAAATTCCTTAAACCATGAACCAAAAAAAAATTGGAAAAAAAATTTAGCTTCTGGGAGCCCAGGAAAGGGAATGAATCATGGAAAAGGGAAAGAGGAATCACGAGGAAAGGGAAAATCACGAGAAAGAGGGAGATATAATCCTTGGATATGAGATACAAATTTTGAGAGTTAAGAGATGAGGAAATTGAGATAAAGAGCGAAGGAAAGCAAATGATGTAGAGAAGGGGGGAGAGAGAGAGAGAGAGAGAGAGAGAGAGAGAGAGAGAGAGAGAGAGAGAGAGGGGGGGGGGGGGGTAAAAGCAACGCATTAACCATCCTATAGACACCCACAAAGAAAGTTTTAACATGAAGGACGGGTTAGAATGAGGAACAAAGAGTTTTCCGGTGATTTCTCATCGAATAGGTCGACTTTCATCTGTCATTTCATCAGTATAGTTATTGACTCTGGTACCAGGTATAGGAAATGACCTACAGGGAAATGGGGGTTGAATTGTCCGGGGGAATTGTTTAAACTTCAACGGGAGCGGATAATAATAGGCCCTTTTGTCCACTACATTTTGGTCTCTTAAATTTGTCGTTAAATTTTTTGTATTTTTTTGTTCTTGTGTTGGTGTATCTGTGAGTGACTGTATCTACCTTCTGTTGGTTGCACCACGCCAGGGAGCGTTGTGGTTGTACCACAACCAAGTTTATGGGGGTAGAATATAGAGTTCCTGAACTATTTCAGTTCTTTCGCTACGGAAACTCATTTGAGACGTCTTACCGATGAAAAATAATCTTAATGGAGTGAATGATATCCTTAAGGTGAATGATATCCTTAAGGTGAATGATATCCTTAAGGTGAATGATATCTGAATGGTGAATGATCATTATGCTTCGCTTCCACATACACTGTGAAACGACTGAACAACCATATCAGGGCCATCAATTTTCGCTCAACGATTTCCGATTCCAAGTTCTCGATGTACACGTCGTAATGGTAATTGTCCTGGTGCTCAAGTCGTCCTGGTGCTCAAGTCGTCCTGGTGCTCAAGTCGTCCTGGTGTTCAAGTCGTCCTGGTGCTCAAGTCGTCCTGGTGCTCAAGTCGTCCTGGTGCTCAAGTCGTCCTGGTGTTCAAGTCGTCCTGGTGCTCAAGTCGTCCTGGTGTTCAAGTCGTCCTGGTGCTCAAGTCGTCCTGGTGCTCAAGTCGTCCTGGTGCTCAAGTCGTCCTGGTGCTCAAGTCGTCCTGGTGCTCAAGTCGTCCTGGTGCTCAAGTCGTCCTGGTGCTCAAGTCGTCCTGGTGCTCAAGTCGTCCTGGTGCTCAAGTCGTCCTGGTGTTCAAGTCGTCCTGGTGCTCAAGTCGTCCTGGTACTCAAGTCGTCCTGGTGTTCAAGTCGTCCTGGTGTTCAAGAAAAAAATCTTAACGGTTTGAGAACGACACATTTCCTCAGTGCAAATATTTCAATTAGTTGTGCGCATTTATTTTGAACATTTATCGTAACATTTATCTACTAACGTGAACGAGCAGGGAATAACTACTAGTTTCCAGGAAGGAGTAACTAGTTTCCAGGAAGGAGTAACTAGTTTCCACGAAGGAGTAACTAGTTTCCACGAAAGAGTAACTAGTTTCCAGGAAGGAGTAACTAGTTTCCAGGAAGGAGTAACTGGTTTCCAGGAAGGAGTAACTGGTTTCCAGGAAGGAGTAACTAGTTTCCACGAAGGAGTAGCTAGTTTCCAGGAAGGAGTAACTAGTTTCCACGAAGGAGTAACTAGTTTCCACGAAAGAGTAACTAGTTTCCAGGAAGGAGTAACTAGTTTCCAGGAAGGAGTAACTAGTTTCCAGGAAGGAGTAACTAGTTTCCAGGAAGGAGTAACTAGTTTCCAGGAAGGAGTAACTAGTTTCCAGGAAGGAGTAACTAGTTTCCAGGAAGGAGTAACTAGTTTCCAGGAAGTAGTAACTAGTTTCCAGGAAGGAGTAACTAGTTTCCACGAAAAAATAACTAGTTTCCAGGAAGGAGTAACTAGTTTCCAGGAAGGAGTAACTAGTTTCCAGGAAGGAGTAACTAGTTTCCACGAAGGAGTAACTAGTTTCCACGAAGGAGTAACTAGTTTCCACGAAGGAGTAACCGGTTTCCAGGAAGGAGTAACTAGTTTCCAGGAAGGAGTAACTAGTTTCCAGGAAGGAGTAACTAGTTTCCATGAAGGAGTAACTAGTTTCCAGGAAGGAGTAACTAGTTTCCAGGAAGGAGTAACTAGTTTCCAGGAAGGAGTAACTAGTTTCCAGGAAGGAGTAACTAGTTTCCAGGAAGGAGTAACTAGTTTCCAGGAAGGAGTAACTAGTTTCCAGGAAGGAGTAACTAGTTTCCAGGAAGGAGTAACTAGTTTCCAGGAAGGAGTAACTAGTTTCCAGGAAGGAGTAACTAGTTTCCATGAAGGAGTAACTGGTTTCCAGGAAGGAGTAACTAGTTTCCACGAAGGAGTAACTAGTTTCCACGAAGGAGTAACTAGTTTCCACGAAGGAGTAACTAGTTTTCACCAATAATAACTAGAACAATCTTGTATGATTGGAAAAAGAAATTCATAGAAAAATTAAATTTACTTGCTTGCAATATATGCAAAGGTGAAAACAAGCCAAACCAGCTCTGCACGCAAAAAACACGAGTCTCTCTCTCTTATAAAAACGCGAGATGCGTTCTGCACTCAGAAACGCAAACCGTACCAGAACAACAACAACAAAAACGCGAAGCACGCACTATTCACAAAACGCGAGTCACGTTCCACACTCAAAACGCCTAAGTACACTTTAACTAACGAGCCTTTGCTCTGTTTGCACTTAACAAGAACGTATATTTTTCTTTTCCCGAGAAAAATGTACTGAGTCTTACCATAAACAAACAAAATTGATCGCTGTTTGTTTTCAGGTAGCAATTACCATTATAGCCACAATGTCTCCATTAATCCCACTCCTTGTTTCATTGTGTAGTTCAGGAGAAAATGACCATTTGGTCACCACTTGGTCCGGGAGACATCTCCCGTCACGCAGGGTGCAGTTGCGCCTCCACAGATCTCCAGTATCATCTTTTGATACTGGTAATGGCTCGAAAGGGCTACCACTTACGGGCTATTCATGCCCGTGCCACCTCTTGGGTGGCTTAATCTTCATCAATCAATCAGGAGAAAATAAGGACTAATGGACAAGAGAACAGCGCAGTTCCTAGGATGGATTTCCGATATTCCAAGAACGGTCGTATAGGCTTGTTAATAAGCGTCATTTTCTAAAATATATATTTTCATTAGACACAACGAATTCTCCTATAGATTACACCCCCCCCCCCCCTCGAAAAACGGGTCGAGCAACTAGTTTATTGCAAAATTTGGCGATGTTGCATATGGAAATTCACTTTTTACGGCACCCTGTTTGCATGACCTGAAACCAACGCGTTTATCGACAAGACTTCCAATACGGAGGAAACTCCGGTTCAGCGTAGTATAATTTGCTCAATCTAACTTTCCTCATGCAGCTTCCTGGAGACGGTACAGCAGCTAGGAGGAGGAGGAGGGTACAGCACCGTTGATGCGGTGGTACAGCCGCATAGAGGAGAGGGGGGTACAGCAATGTTAAGGGATATAGTAGTATGCAGGCGATGAGTCACAATAACGTGGCTGAGGTATGTTGACCAGATCACACACTAGAAGGTGAAGGGACGACGACGTTTCGGTCCGTCCTGGACCATTCACAATCGACTTGAGAATGGTCCAGGACGGACCGAAACGTCGTCGTCCCTTCACCTTCTAGTGTGTGGTCTGGATATAGTAGTATTCAATATTAATATACCAGAAGGGAGAGGTACCTCGGGTCGACCCGGTACCCAGACGTACCCGGTACTTGGGTCGACCCAACATCATTCCACCAAAAACAAATCCATGGAAAAATGAACAGAAACAACAGTAATAAACGGTAACATTAACGGCGGCCTCTCAACGTCTGTCAACACAGCCCTCGCCTGTCTGTCTGTCTCTCTCTCTCTCTCTCTCTCTCTCTCTCTCTCTCTCTCTCTCTCTCTCTCTCTCTCTCTCTCTCTCTCTCTCTCTCTGCTCAATTTTGCATCCGTTCTCTTTTCTGCATCTGTTCGTGTCTTTCTGGTTTTCTCTGTGTTTCTCTCCGTCTCTCTCTGTCTCTGGATGCAAGGGTGTTGTCGAGACAGAGGGTCTGAGCGTATCCATTACTACCAGGATGTGTGTGGGGGACCCACATGGGTGCAGACTCGAGAAACAGCAGGATGGTGATGGGGATGGATGGGAGGTGGTAGTGGTCCTATCCCAAATCCTCATCCTAATATCCTTTCCAAGTGCTATATAGTCATAATGGCTCCCTGATAACGACCTTATCTTACGTCGCGACTCTTCAACCACCTATTTTGCAACAAGAATAAATCCACGATCAGATTTATATGGTAACATCGACTTTGATCACACATAAGACAAGACAAAGGAATCCCATCCTCCGTCTTCGTGTGCTGCGTGCTTCTGTTTTGTTCCATTTGTTTCAGGCTTCAACTCACTCTTTGCCAGACCTCGTTGTCCTCCCGTTCGTCTTGTGTGCTTGGGATGGAAGAGGAGAGGTCGTAGAAGTTGGAGGGTGAAGGGGGGAAAGGTGGATGGAAGGAGAGGAATAGGTGGGATGGGAGTGGGGAGACATCTCCCGTCACGCAGGGTGCAGTCGCACCTCCACAGATCTCCAGTATCATCTATTGATACTGGTGATGGCTCAAAAGGGCCACAACTTATGGGCTATTCATGCCCGTGCCACCTTTTGGGTGGCTTAATCTTCATCAATCATCAATCGGGATGGGAGTCATTTATTCTGGTTGTGGTTACTATTAAAGTACTGAAAGAGGTCATTCAATAAAAGATCATTCGTGGGTTTAATTGGACTGTACATCCTGTAGAACAGCTTCACACCTGTTTTGGGGATGTTGCTATACCTGTGTTAACTATTCTATAGGGTGTCCATCAAGGCCGAACAAACTCCTGTCACAAAGGAACCGAGGATAGAAATAAAGGAACCGAGGATAGAAATAAGATTTGATTATGTTTATTATATTCTTTCTATAGTTCACTTAATTTTAAAAGCGTTCGTAAGCATTTGCATCCTTCAGTACTATTACTTTTCACACCTTCGTGTGTGTATGTGTAATTTACTAATCTTTATTAATATACTTTATATATATATATATATATATATATATATATATATATATATATATATATATATATATATATATATATATATATATATACATACATATTCAGCTTCCCGTGTAGTGATGTAAATATCACTAAATCCATTGCAAAGCAACGCCCAGTCCAGATGAAAGGCAACGTTTTGAGTGCATTTGCCGCTCTCAGCGGTAAGCACCTGCCTTTCCAGCCGACAGCCAACCCCCCCCCCCCCTTGGGCTAGACGGTAGAGCGACGGTCTCGCTTCATGTAGGTCGGCGTTCAATCCCCGACCGTCCAAGTGGTTGGACACCATTCCTGCCTCCCGTCCCATCCCAAATTCTTATCCTGATCCCTTTCAAGTGCTATATAGTCGTAATGGCTTGGCGCTTTTCCCCTGATAGTTCCTTCCTTCCTTCCTTTCCCCTACCACCCACCCGACAACTACATTCCCACTCCACCCGTCAGACCCGCAAGGAAAATGTTATAACAGGGAGCAAATCCTGCTTCAAGGTTCTGTTTCTCTTTCGGCATTTGCCTGGTAAGACAACAAGGAGGTTACTGGTAAGTCTGAAGACAATCTGTAAGTTTTTGGGGTTGGATGGGTTGGGGTAGTGGTGACTGGACGTGTTTGTCTGTTTGGGAATGATTGGGGTGTTTGGAAATATTTAGAAATTGAAATTGTATGCGTATTCATAAAAACACGACAGAAATACCAGGAATGCAATTCGTGATTCAACGAATGTTGCACAAATGAAACGAGTTGTTAACACGTAATTTTGTGCAAGAATGCAAATAACTATACTGCAATTTGACGAAGTATTAAGTTAACAAATTTATATGTATCATGCAAAGATTAAAGCTTTTTTAGAATAAAGGTGAAACGAACGTTCAGAAAATCATTAAGCACTCATAAAAAAAGGTTCCCACTAGCTCACAACAAATAATTAACACCATAACACACACACACACACACACACACACACACACACACACACACACACACACACACACACACACACACCACACACACACACACACACCACACACACACACACACACCACACACACACACACACACCACACACACACACACACACACACACACACACCACACACACACACACCACACACACACACACACACACACACACACACACACACACACACACACACACACACACACGCACACGCACGCAAACATTCCCACTCTGAGAGCAACTTTTTCCCAGCTCTTCACCTTGGTTTTGGAATACCATTCAAGCAACCTCTCCAGGGATCTCTCCATCACTCACACTCATTATCTCCCCCTCCACTCCTGTTCCCTTGAAGCATAACCTGCCACTTCAATCTAACACTCTCCTTAATGCCACCACACGCATACATACCCTCATAACACTGGCGATAAAGATATGTATATTGTCAGTCCTTATCTGGAGACAAAGTAGAGGAAGAGAGTGTGGTAGAATAGGGGAAATAGGGAGAGAGCGAAAGTAGAGAGAGAGAGAGAGAGAGAGAGAGAGAGAGAGAGAGAGAGAGAGAGAGAGAGAGAGAGAGAGAGAGAGAGAGAGTACAGAGAGAGGATGTATATTAAAAACAGTTTTACAATATTTTCGACATTTAGTAACCAAAAAAGATGCCTATGATGTGTGTGTGGTACTTTCCCAGCGTCAGTTCTAAGTGACATAGATGAAAGAAGATTTTAACCTGTAGATACCCTGGTAATGGTCCTGGGAATGCTTAAAGCTGAGGATAGAGTAGCAGTTTGCTTCATTCTCAGCTCTTCTGAATTGTTAGCATCCTGGCCTGTTTGGAATTGCGATGGTTATGCATTTTACAGGTCCGAACTCAGTCCCCGATGATCCACTGTGTTATTCTAAGTTTTAGTGTCATAAAATATTTAAAAAAATTTTTATTCTTTTTGTCTTGAGTTCAATAATATTCTCGTTATTATTTTCAATATATAATAGATCCTTCAAATTTGTAAAATCAATACTAATCACGTCCAGGATTTTAATTTTTAATTTTTATGCACTCTCTTGCCACAACTACTTCGACTAGTCGGTAGTACGACGACCTCGCCTCTTGCAGGATCTTTGTTCGATGCTCGATCATCCCAGTGGCTGGGCACCGTTTCTTTACTACGTCCTCATACTTCAGATCCTTGTCCTCATACCCTCTTCCAGATGCCAGATGCTGAATGGTCATACTGGCATAGTAGTTTCTCCTGATGTTTTCCTTTCTCCAGTTTCCTCGTGCCTCTTGTTTTCTTGTTCTTCTTCTTCTTCTTCTTCTCTTACCGAACTGGTTTCTCTTCCATTTGGACAAAAGATAGACCAAGAAAACTGGTCTAACACGAACGACCCTTAAGTGTTAAAAACTCTTGTTGATTTACAAGCTATTTTGCTCTCTATGTTTCTCCAACTCTTCACTTTCATTTCCTACTCTTTTTTTTTCCCTCATGCTTTTTCTCCATTTCCTCCTGTGTCATCGTTATCGAGTTGCTTTCTATTTCCTTTTTAGACCTATTTTTATCTCGCAAAGGGTCGCATTTATCTTCTAAACGTTGTCACAATTTCCGACACTAATTCTCGTTCACGTCGCAGCTGTACGCTGCCTCCCACTGCCCTCAGGAAATGTGGCCTCCAGAGTAGAGTTTCTTCCAAGCAATCAAGCAGCCAAACACCTAATAGGGCTGCCTATTATCCACACGGCCAGAGGATAATTATCCAGTAATGACTATGAGACACAGGGCGCACTAACGGTGGTATATTGTCCAATTAAGCAACACGTAAAAAAAAAGGGGGGAAAATTAACAAGGCGGTTTTCAAGGATTTCTGGACGTGCAAATTGTTGGTTTGTGGCTGTATAATGCGGGCCAGGCACGCAGAGGCCTTGATAATACTTAATTGAGGGAGTTAGCAGCTGTGAAGCGAACAACAGTACTTAGGAGAGTGGAAGGTAACTATTATCTTGTGGCTGGGGCAAGAGAGACGGGGAAGGATCAAAATTTTGGGAAAACAAACAATTTGCCCAATTTTTACTAATAAATCTGTCCTCCAGTACTTTTGCCTTGCCACCTCACTCCACTGTTGACCTATATCGTTTCGACCAGTAAGTATCCACACTGGGAATAAATCAGAGTTTAAATCAGAATAAATCAAGAGTACTTTCGTGATCAGAGTTTAAATCAGAATAAATCAAGAGTACTTTCGTGATTTATACCATTTTCCAGGAGTACACTTTAACGTTGTATAACTAAGACCGTTTTTGAGGAATACATTTTATTACTCTTTTTCCACCAGAGAGGCAGATGAGGGGAAAAGAGGATGAGAGGGGGAGAGAGAGGTGAAAGTTAAGAGAGAGCGGGGAGAGACATAAAGACAGCCGTACAAATATATAGACAGAGAAAGAGAGAGAAAGTGAGAGAGAGGGGAGAGAGAGAGACAGAGAGAGAGACAGAGAGAGAGAGGAAAACGGATAGAGAAACAGGCAGGAGTATTGACAGAGATACAGATTAACAGAGAGAGAGAGTTTGACAAAGGGACACACTGACAGACAGGAAGACAGACATTCGGAAACAGACTGACAGAAACCCTGACGAAAGAGAGGGGAGAGGGGGAGAGAAGGCGACAGAAGAATATAAAGACAGAAAAGTATAAGACAGACAGACAGACAGACAGATTTGGGGTACCAAGGTTAACGCTGGACCCATCGGGAATTCAAAACTAGTATATTTATATATACTTGAATGGGTAATGACCAAAAGTACCTAGATCTGTCTACATGTCTGTCTCTCCCCGTTCTCTGTGGCTATCTACCTTTCACTGTGTCTGTCTCACGGTCTTGGTCTCTCCCCTCTCTCTCTCTCTCTCTCTCTCTCTCTCTCTCTCTCTCTCTCTCTCTCTCTCTCTCTCTCTCTCTCTCTCTCTCTCTCTCTCTCTCCCCTCTCCCTCCCCTCTCCCTTTTCTTTGTAGATCTTTCTCTGTTCCTGTCAGTCTTTCTGCACCAAACTGCCCTCTTCTATTAATATAATTAATACCTGAAATTATATGAGTATCATTAACCGAGTTGAATTAACTTCGGTCCCCCCTACAACTGATCAGAGAGCATGGAGTCGCGGCTGAGGAAGGCAACCGACCAGGCCAGATGCGTCCATCATGTTAGCACAAGTCTCTCCTTCTCTGCCTCCCTAGAGTATATACTATATTTACATTTGGCCAGCCACCTGCATTTGTTTTCCGCTTGGATTCAAATCCACTGGATCCACTTGTGGTCTGGTGGATCAGTGAGACAGTAACTAAGAAGTCTTATAGGGGCATGTGATCCGTATTTTGCACTGGCTGACTTGTGTGTATATTATCAAGATTTATCAACTAGATATTAACACATAATCTATAAGCCATACAGCCTAAGGGGAAAATTATAGCCATACAGCCTAAGGGGAAAATTATAGCCATACAGCCTAAGGGGAAAATTATACCATCAATTTCCTTTTTTTGGGGGAGTGGTTAAAGAGCAACATATGTAGATTTTTTCCTTAATAAGCGCATACACATTCCTAGAATAATAATAATGAGATTTTCATGGAATCGAGTATGAAATATTTGGTGCGATTCCCCTAGTGGTTTTAATGATCGTAATTATATATTTTCTGAAAGACCCATTCGGTTGTTTTAGTGTTTCTTAATACATTTTCTTCCCTCCTTTTAATGTATATCAATTTACAGAGTTCATAATCTTCTGCAGTTAAATTCACTTAGAAAAAAGCGGAACACACTTATCAATTAATCATCTTTGTGGATGCTTAAGAAGAGCATCTTAACCGAACACTCGCTTATCGTCAACGTAATAGAGATATAGACACGAGCAAACTATGACCCACTGTTGTCTTCAAACCTTGACAGCATGTGTGTGTGTGTGTTTCCCAGGTGAATGAGTTTAATTAATCTTACCTGCAAGATGCTGTCAAGCCGCCGCTAGGGAACGATGAGAAATGATCAGTAGGGATGCCTAGATACGTAAGGTCAGGGGGGGGGGGGTGTAATGGACGATCTGGGTAAGGGGGGGAGGGGGGGAAGGGAAGGAAGGTAGGATGAATTAAGAAATGGGGGGGGGGGAGGTTTTGGAGGAGGAAGGGAGATAGGTAAGGGGGAGAGGTGGGATGTAAGTGAGAGGGATTTGGGGAGGGGGGGGGGGGTTTAGAGGATGAAACTATTTCTCACAAGAGATTAGATTTTGTGCGTGCGTGTGTGCACGCATTAAGAAGCACACTCATCTTAATTGCATTGTTTGGCTCTGATGCAATGGAAACCTTCCCACGTGTTTCGTATCGTATTTAAACTTGAGTGACAAATTAGGTAAGGTAATTCTCAGAAGAAACAGCTAAACCAGAGTGCCAATATGGCCTACTGAAGGGATGTGATGACAAGGACCAGGGACAAGACAGAGGGAAGAAATGGTGTCCATTCACTTGGAACATCGGGGATTGAACACCGACCTGCAAGAAGCGAGACCATCGCTGTAATGACAAGTATCGAGTTAACTTGTTGCTGTAGTCAGATTTGTAGACAGGTTGGGAGGCGAAGTCACCCAAATAAATTTATGTAACTTACTAGGAAACAGGAAAATTGGTCTCGTGACCACTGTGTATTTCAATGTTTACTGTGCTGGTAAATCCTACTGTTCCATTCACTTGAACTGGTCTGTACAGGTCCGAGATTGCTCCCCGATGGTTAAAGTGCTTAGGTTGTGTGTTTTCATTCCTTCCTTCCTATTCCAGCTTCTGTCCTGTTATGATATCTTTTCCATGTGCTATATAGTCATTCTGGATTAGTATTTTAATTAAAAGTTGCCTTACTTGACACACTAATGTTGCTACGGTCTCCACCTCTCCCCTGTGAATGTCTTTAATAGCACCCACAGACCAATGGCAACACACACACACCCCGCTCCTGTGCTAGGTAAGTCCACTACGGGCTCACCATAGCCCGTGCTACTTGCCCCGCTCCTGTACCAGGTAAGCTACGGGCTCACCATAGCCCGTGCTACTTGGAACTTGTTCCGAGTAGCTTAATCTATAACAACAACAATGGGAACACGTCGTATCCTTGCCACAAAAAAAATCGATTTGCATTCATTAAAAAGCGTGAGTATGTGAATAAATGAATAATAGATTCTATGCCTAAGCTATAAATACACGTCCGCTTCCTTGCTGGGATTACTCTGACAGTACTTACGACTGACAGAGCCGCTATTGGACGACATGCTCGTTACCAAATTGGTGTGTTAGTTCAGGTGCGAAATTTGGCAGTTACTGTTCGGTTCTTGGCCCTCTCGCTCTGCAGGTCTTGTTAGTCCTGTCTTGATCAATACACCTCGGCCGCTTCTGGCTCTGGCACAGTTTGCTTCCATTGCGTTTTTATATTGCTCTCTTGGGCAACAAGGAGCAGTTGCGTTGTGTCCAGGGCTGAGAGTCTGTGCGCGCGCTCTCACCTCGACTCCTGATCAACCAGGCTGTGACTCATACGTCAGGCTGCGAGCAGCCGCGTCCAAGAGCCTGGTTGATCAGTCCGGCAACCAGGAGGCCTGGTCGACGACCGGGCCGCGGGGACGCTAAGCCCCGGAAGCACCTCAAGATAATCTCAAGGTAAAGTTGACGTATTCACCAAGATCTCTGCATAGGACCGATCGAGTACCAAGTACCCATTCCTCCTTTTTTTTCCCTGCTAAAGAGCAATGCAGTAACTCATTCCTTATGTTTCTGGTCGCATCACCTTATAAATAAACATGTTAATTGATTTTCTCGCTATGTTGCTTTTGACATGTCTATACATCTAAAACAAAAAATTTCGGGAATTGGTTTTTTGGTCTTACCCAGTTTGACCCAAGTTTTCCCCCAAGGTTTACCTAAGTCTGATCCAGGTTGTGTGTTGATTGTCTCACGCTCTCGTGGACACAGTCAGTGAAGATTGACAGCTTACCTACAACACTTCACGTATTGAGCAGTATATTTAGATATTCTATTTTATCACGTTTTTTTGGTCCAAAAAAGCTTCAAACTCAATGTTTTCTCTCTTGGAAAAACTTCTTATATAGATTAATTTATATATATTGAGCCAACTTTTTTTTTCTCTTGACCGTAGATTTCTGCCATAGGCCACCATAGATGAAGCACTCAAATCAAGATCAAATAAAAGTGTTAGGAAACAGGGATATATCAAACTCATTGCCCAAGTTCTCAAAAGAAGTTTAAAGACTGAGATAAACGTAAGGATGTTCTTGTAGATGTCAAGATGCTGAAGTGAGACCAGAAGCTTCAGCTGTTAAGGGGAATTTGATAAAAGATTCCTTATTCTGATTTTATCCCTTATTGAGTTTTTATTGGGTGGTTATAAATAGGAGCTGCCTCGTATGGGCTAATAGGCCTTCTGCAGTTACCTTTGTTCTTATGATCTAAGTTAGCAACGTATCATTTCCTGAGCTGCTGAAACATTCAGTACCCTTCATTATCAATGCTAAATGGTGTTTTGGTCTTCAGAAAATTAACACCCATTTTTATGGGGATTTGGATAATGTTGGAACACACAACAAATCAAGTTGGTGTGAAGAGGAGAAGTGGTTGTTACCTTGTTGAAAGGACAGAGTAATTTAGTTCTGCATTCTCATTGGTCAACTGAGATGATGGGGTGAGGCATGAACTGGTATTTTTTTTTTTTTTTTTTTTTTTTTTCGTGGCGATGGAGAGATGTTCGTAAGAGATGACATTCGAGTATTAGTTTTGTGTATGATATGGAATAGGTTTGACTTTTATATCAAGTTTAAATTATTTTTGGTTAATTTTTGTTATTTAACGTTCTGTTTTGTTTAAGAAATGTTAATTTTGCATTCAGATAACAGCATTTGTTTTTTTCTTGTGTTTAGCCCTGTGCTCTGACTCTCTCTCACACACACACACACACACACACACACACACACACACACACACACACACACACACACACACACACACACACACACACACATTCAGAACTTTGTATACAACATATGTCAGGCCAATCCTGGAGTATGCAGCCCCAGCATGGAGTCCATATCTAGTCAAGGATAAGACTAAACTGGAAAAGGTTCAAAGGTTTGCCACCAGACTAGTACCCGAGCTGAGAGGTATGAGCTACGAGGAGAGACTACGGGAATTAAACCTCACTTCGCTGGAAGACAGAAGAGTTAGGGGGGACATGATCACCACATTCAAGATTCTGAAGAGGATTGATAGGGTAGATAAAGACAGTTTATTTACACAAGGGGAACACGCACAAGGGGACACAGGTGGAAACTGAGTGCCCAAATGAGCCACAGAGATATTAGAAAGAACTTTTTTAGTGTCAGAGTGGTTGACAAATGGAATGCATTAGGGGGTGATGTGGTGGAGGCTGACTCCATACACAGTTTCAAGTGTAGATATGACAGAGCCCGATAGGCTCAGGAATCTGTACACCTGTTGATTGACGGTTGAGAGGCGGGACCAAAGAGCCAGAGCTCAACCCCCGCAAACACAACTAGGTGAGTACAACTAGGTGAGTACACACACACACACACACACACACACACACACACACACACACACACACACACACACACACACACACACACACACACACACACATTCGGGCCAAAGAGCCAAAGCTCAACCCCCGCAAGCACAAATAGGTGAGTACACACACACACAGAAAAAGAATAGAATGGGATGAACATCCATCCAGTCTTCTCCTGTGTGGACTGTGGCGTCGTCTATCAGTGTGGACGAGCCTCGGGAAGGCACTGGTTGACAGAACCATGTCAATACAATTTAAAGATGGCTGAGAGACTCCCAACATCCGGCCGATCCCTTACTGTCAACGTAACAACATCTGGAAGACTTCTGCTTGCCAAAGGTACTCCCAGGCTTAATTTGTCATGGGAAAACTCTTGCGTTGCTGGCGATCAGTCACAATAACGTGGCTAAAGTATGTTGACCAGACCACACACTAGAAAGTGAAGGGACGACGACGTTTCGGTCCGTCCTGGACCATTCTCAAGTCGATTGAGAGAATGAGAATCGACTTGAGAATGGTCCAGGACGGACCGAAACGTCGTCGACCCTTCACTTTCTAGTGTGTGTGGTCTGGTCAAGTCTTGCGTTATTTCCTATTTGTTATATGATGACTTTATAATAGGTATATGTCAGGGATTTCCGAATTTTTACATGGGCACCATGTAAAAATTAGCTGTCTCGTGTCTCCTCACTTAAGAATGTCTCTTAAGAATGTCTCTCCTCACTTATATATATATATATATATATATATATATATATATATATATATATATATATATATATATATATATATATATATATATATATATATATATTCTTAAGCTTAATGATTTTCCTCTGGCATCTCAGTAAGATTTCCTTCTATATATCTCTATATCTCTATAACACTTAATTTTCTCTTATATTTTTAGCACATCTATGAATATTGCCAAACACTTTCTTGCACTTTTCCCTATTTTTTGAAGCTAGAATTTCAAGGCAAATATTTGATTCACACATTCCACGTGGAGAAATTTCTCCTCGCTATTTCACACGAATTTAAGAAACGGCGTTGGCAGTCTTTCTCTAACCATTTTACGGGTCTCCCAGACAAACGCCCACAAGCAAACAAGACTTCTTCCAGTAACGAGGTACTATTTACGTGTGCACACACACACACACACACACACACACACACACACACACACACACACACACACACACACACACACTCCAGGGTACTAACCTGTGGTTCAATACGAGTATAGTCTATCTTATTTTCCACTACGGAATTTTCTCCAGTTTTTGCCATGACTTTCTGCGTATCACGTTGTTCATTCGCATCTCTCTGACGTGTGCCTTGAGTCCTATTTCTGGCTCAGAGTGTCAGGATGGCAGAAAGAAATAGGTGAGGGTACAGCTGGTATGTGAACTTTTTTTCTAAATTTCTCTCTTTCTTTCATTTTATGTCTCATTTCTTAATTATTAAGTTCTGCTCATCGCGCTAATCATGATGATTTTTCATCGTAAATTAATTACGTCTTCACTATCATTTTTTTTGCAGCTAATTCTCGCCCTTTCATTCTATTTTTTTTTCTCCTGGTACTCCTTATTATGGTTTCCTCCTCGGGTTCTGTCTTGTAATCATTTTACACTCTCCGTCCTCTCCCAATTAAGAGAGTCCTTAGAGCTGGTGTGTACTCAGGGCTGTCTCAAGAGCCTGAAGGCTTCACGGACTTTAGTCTCCTTCAACGGTAACAACTCACTTGCCCCCTGTGACCTCACGTATGTTCTTAAACTCATTCTATGGGTCATTCTCTTCCTTTCAGCCTGTGAACCAGTTGTTTAATGTTTCGGTGTATTTCTCTCGATGTCTCTCACGCCAGTGGGATAACTAAATATTCTCTCACATGCCATCTACAGCCTCGCTCCTGTGGACTAGGTAAGTTCACTAGGGGCTCACCATAGCCCATGCTACTTGGAGCTTTTCTTCCAAGTAGCTGAATCTAAAATAACAACAACATTCTCTCTCCCTCCTATCCACTATTTAAGAAACTCTTAATGTCCCTTAATGTGTTCGTCTCGTGCACGTAAATCCGTTTATCCACCAAATAATATCCACCCTAATCCAACATCTTTTATGAAGCTTTAGAAAAAATTACACTTTTTTTGTAACACTCTTTCTTGCTTATTACCAAAGTTTTTTCTTATCAGATATTTTCTTATCAGATAGGAAACAGAGGATCATAGTGAGAGGGGGAGAGGTGGGAGTAATGGAGTTTATAAATGGAGCCTACAAGACTGGAGTGGCTACAAGAATTAGATCAGCAGGTTATTAGTGGGATTAGGATTCTCAGTACCTTAGAGTACTCAAGGTACTGAGAATCTCACAAACGTCGTGGGATTCTTAGTACCCTTCTCTACTACTCTGAGGAGTCCCAACGGTAAGTCTGGGAACAGTGTACTCACCTCACTAGGTTGTAATTGCGGGGGTTGAGTGTCTGCTCTCTGGTCTCGCCTCTCGACTATCAGTCTACTGGTATACAGGTCCCTGAGCTTGTTCAATGTGTATAGGCTGTTTTGCAAAGAAGCATGTCGGTTGAACAAATCCACAAGGGCCGTGACGAGGATTCGAACCTGCATCCGGGAGCATCCCAGGCACTGGGATGTCTGGGATGCTCCCGGACGCAGGTTCGAATCCTCGTCACGGCCCTTGTGGATTTGTTCATTTGATGCATCACGTTAGTGTGATCTCTGTGTGTGAAGCATGTCGGTGTTTATCTGTGTTTATCTCTCTCTCTCTCTCTCTCTCTCTCTCTCTCTCTCTCTCTCTCTCTCTCTCTCTCTCTCTCTCTCTCTCTCTCTCTCTCGTGTGCTCGCGCGCGCATCATTTCACATCCTATCCGCCAATACAAAAGACAATGCCTACGCAGAGAAAATTGCTGGCGTTTAATTAAGGGTCGGCTGGAGGCAGCATCCACCAACAGTTTTCATTAGTATGAGATGGCAGGCTATCAACACTCTCGGTGGAGGGTGCTCACTTCTCTCCTCTTCTCTCTCTTTTCTCTCCTCCCCTCTTCCTCGCTAGCTCCTCTCCTCTTGATTTCATCTTCCCTCCTCCTCCTCCCTATTCGTCATTTGTTTCCCTATTTTTACCTCTGGTTTCATATTTGTTTTGTCTGTCTCTCTCTTCACACGAATCTTGGGTCATGATGAGGAGAAATTAAATAACTTTTATCGTCGTAAAAATATAAATAACTTGTCATTTTTTTTTTGCTCTAAGTGACCAGGTTCCCAGCGTCACGTGGTTAGTGAGATGAGAAGAGTAAGTGTAGAACCATCTTGGTTGGTTCTTGGTTATGTTGGGTTCTGCTTGGAATCCTGTTGACCACCTTGCTGGTATTCTGGGTACTCTGGCTATCATTCTCGCTATAGCAAGCCTCCACGCTGGTATCCTGGGTGCTCTTGCTATCATTCTCGCTATAGCAAGCCTTTACGCTGGTATTCTGGGTACTCTCGCTATAGCAAGCCTTCATGCTGGTATCCTGGGTGCTCTCGCTATCATTCTCGCTATAGCAAGCCTCCACGCTGGTATTCTGGGTATTCTGGCTATCATTCTCGCTATAGCAAGCCTCCACGCTGGTATCTTGGGTGCTCTCGCTATCATTCTCGCTATAGCAAGCCTTCTTGCTGGTATCCTGCGTACTCTCGCTATCATTCTCGCTATAGCAAGCCTCCATCCTGGTATCTTGGGTGCTCTCGCTATCATTCTCGCTATAACAAGCCTCCACGCTGCTATCCTGCGTACTCTCGCTATCATTCTCGCTATAGCAAGCCTCCACCCTGGTATCTTGGGTACTCTCGTTATCATTCTCGCTTACAAGGCTCCTCGCTCTAGTATATTACCTTTACAGCTAAATGGCCTCCTTGTTGATTGATCGCTTACTCTCGCTAAAATACTCATCGCCTATTATTGAACTCGTTAACTGCCCGCCTTCTTAGATGGAACCAAAGTCCATAGTGACCTCGAACGCGCACCATACATTTGTCACTATATTGCCTCCTCTTTCTGCAGGTTGACCTTGCTTTGCTATCCACCTCAAGCCTACATCCCTTCACAGCTGATCCTCCACTCTTTCTCTCACTCCCCATCTTTCCCTCCCGCTTCCCCTCTCTCACTTTTCTCTATTTCAAAACACTTTCCCATTCTGTCTTACCTCTTCCGTCTCTTCAATATCTTGCCTGTTCTTTCTTTTTCAGAGTTCATCTCCCGCACCGTCTTATACCCCTTATAGAACACCGTGTATTACTCTAATAGAGTCCCATCTATTACCCTTATAGAGCATCGTCTATTCCCTTTATAGAGTCCCGTCTATTACATACTACCCGTGTTTTCTCTTTATCATCTAGCACAGTCTATCCTCATTTTATCTAGGACCATCTGTTTCAATTATCAATTTGCATCTATTGACTTTTTCCACGATGCCTTTTCAATAAAATTATTTTTTTTCCCCATTCTACATTTGTCTTCTCTTTACTACTTTATTTTTCATTTTTAAAACCTTAATACTCTTTATGTTTATTAACCAAAGTAAAGAGCCATGGTTTAAGAGCCATTGAGAAATCTAGATCCTCATCTTATAAGATTTTGAGAAGCATCTTAGAAGATGTTGAGAGGCATTTTAGATGTACATAGGAATTCAAATACTTTGATGATTAGTATGATTGATATGATATGATACAATATGGGTCGATGATTCCTCGACCCAGACATATTATAACTGATCCATGGCGACTTGATACTTCAGCCTTGGCCGCCTGTGTAAGTGTTAAGAGAGACATTCAAAACAAGCCAGTGAAGCCGTCAGTAACATGGTAAATGAATTACAGAATAGTAATACTGCAGCTGATACTGCCTTCTCTCTCTCTCTCTCTCTCTCTCTCTCTCTCTCTCTCTCTCTCTCTCTCTCTCTCTCTCTCTCTCTCTCTCTCTCTCTCTCTCTCTCACACATGAGCTCGTGTTCCTAATGAAGCTGGAAGCTAGGAGCTGTTATCATGCAACAGCTCATCTGAAGCTGATGTAATTCGTCTCTATTATTGAGACGTCTATAATAGTCTCTACCGTAAGTTAACTTTATTTCTCGTGTATGAACATGCCGAGCAAACAAGTTCCGAATACCAGTCAGTCTAGGAATGAATGAACACTGATGGAGTGAAGTTATTGAGAAAAGTACTGTCAGCATAAAGCTGTTGACTGCTGAGCGCCTTGAGTTGTGATTGCCATCCTCAGGGTGCCCTCGAAATTGGGCCAAATGGGTAACCTTGAGAACATTTGCCTTGTACATAACCGTCAGTCCGCCGACGTCTCGGTGGTGTTGAAGGCTGTGATGTGCTGACCACTCCAACCAGAGCGGGTGAAGAGACGAGTCTTCTCACACGGCTCTCCACCTTCTCCAGAATGGTTATAAATGAAGGGAGACAGACCATCCAGGAGAGCAGTCCATGCTCAAGATGGGAGCGAACCTGAGCCACTTGAACTTGAGTTTTGCAACCCTTGCTGTCAAGAAGATTTGAAACTCGTCATGTGTCTAAGTTTCTTGGCTGCCTTTCTTGCCAGGTTAAGCACCTGACTTTTCATGACAATTGAAGAGTTAAATTTCATTCTCAACACATCAAATTCATCAGTGAAGAATACGTTTTTACTAATTTGAATACATGTCTCAAATGCAATATCATGCTGCCTTTTTATTATCATTGCTTGTTGTTTTCTGCCGGAGATGTGACTTGCTATCGCCTTCCCGATTACTGCAAGATGGCGATCAATGAGCCTCGTAGCGGCTGGCATTCCTTCTTTTTCCTTTGTAAAGGTTTCAGTGTAGTCATCAGCATAGGTCTGAGCTTCAGGAATGAGATGTTGAAGTAAATATCCCAGAGCAAAGGGCCCAGCACTCTGCCCTGCCTCATGCAAGCACCAATTAGGTGATGTTCAGATTCTGCTCTATTGTTGACTACACTTGGTCCTTTCTTGAAGGCAGGCCTTTGTCAGCAGTAAAAGGAAACCCTGAAATACCATGTGCTTGAAGCTTTGCTCCTAGTCCACACTGCCTTACACGATCAAAGGCTCTTACAATGTCCAATGCAACAACACAGCATATGTTGGTATTATCTAGTGCCTGATACCACTTAGTAGCAAAGAGTTCAACAGCAGAACGACTTTTAATGAAACTAAATTATCCTCCACACAATTTACCGATGATGGTAAACAAAAATAACTGTCATTTGCTGAGATATTAATTTATCAAGAATTTTTCCAGTAAATATAAGCAATAACACTGGTTTGTAGTTACCGAAGACTGAGCCGACTCTTCTAATTGTGGACTGGACCTACATCTTTTTTCGACAGGCAGAGTCCAATTCCTTTAACTATACAACGTTGGTAGATTCGTGTGAGAGGTGAGGCCAACAGGTCCGCCCAATGATGTAACAGTCCTGACCTTGACCTGACCTGACCTTTGGGCTGACCTTACCTGGCCTTACCCGGCCCGGTTGCCTTTATCTATGTCCAGTGATTTATTACTGGAGGACTACTACATCCTGCTTTTCAACTACTTCAGGCAACTGTGACGCACTGCTTGGATCAGTCTTTGGAACTCGTTCTGGATTAGGCATTTTTATATCTTGGAAGCGAAATGGTTTGCCAAAAGGTCAGCCTTTTCCTGATTGCTGGTTGCAACGGTCTCATCTTCCCGGTGTAGTGGGGCATTGTGTCCACAGATGAATATCCCTACCGGACTTAACCGAGCGACCACCAATCGTTGGATCCAGCTCTTCCCGATGCAAATTTTTTCTATGTTTCTGATTCCCATCTAGAGACGGACGACCTACTTTTGAACTTATTTCAGTAGATGACAAGTTTGCTGATGAATGTGTTTATTGTGAGTAGAATAATACCTTTAAGTCTCTTCCAGGCCTGGTGATTGGTCTAGGCAGCCACAGTTTGGCAGCCTCGATAGCCAAACCATTGGCTGATAAGGTTTGGTTACATACTACCGGTGAGGAATGTGCTTTTGCTGGAGCTCCAGGGGCCAGATTCACGAAAGCACTTACGCAAACACTTACGAACCTGTCAATCTTTTCTTAACCTTTGGCAGCTTTGTTTCCAATTATTAAACAGTTAATGAGCTCCGTAGCACCAGGAGGCTGTTTATAACAATACCAACAGTTGAATGGGAAGTTTTCATGCTTGTAAACTGTTTAATAAATGTAACCAAAGCCGTTAAAGATTGAGGAAAGATGTACACGTTCGTAAGTGCTTGCGTAAGTGCTTTCGTGAATCTGGCCCCAGGTCTCTCTCTGCTTTTTTTATGTTAACTAAGACTAGGGTTCATTAGAGCTGTCGATTGAAGTACCTATAGTGAAACTGCAAGTAAGAGTTGTTATCCTACCTCAGCTTATCTGAGGCCTGCTCCTAGAGACACATTTATTTTATGAGAATGTTCTTCAAAACTTTCATATAAGGAACTATCATGTAATTAACTATCATATGAGGAACCTAGTGAAACTGCAAGTAAGAGCTTTCTCTGTCTCTGCTTCTCTCTCTCTCTCTCTCTCTCTCTCTCTCTCTCTCTCTCTCTCTCTCTCTCTCTCTCTCTCTCTCTCTCTCTCTCTCTCTCTCTCTCTCCTTCAATCCCCTTTGTATCAACTCTTCTTCTCATTCCCCCTACTCTCGTTCTTGTCTCTTTCATGGTACGAGTTTTGAATATAACCCAAACAGAAAACGTGAGCGCGCGCGAGCACGCTCACACAATGCTGCCCTTGACTTAATATCTTTAAGAGAGCAGAGAAGCTTCAGTGAAAATAAGTTTCACTAAAATATTTTCCCACGCTTGTGTGTGTGTGGGGCAGCAGTGACTTCCTCTGCTCTCCTCTCCTCTTTTCTCTCTTCCTCTCTCTTCCTCTCTCTTTTATTGTTCTCTCCACCTTACCCCCCAGTTTCTCACCATCCTCTCGTCCCCCCATATCCCCTCTTTCGTATATATAATCTTAATGGCTTAGTGCTTTCTTGTGATAATTATCTTATCTCTCTCTAGTTTGACTCTCGTTACCATCTCTGATAATCGCCGCCCATAGTCATCCTCTCTCATTCTCTTCCCTTCCTTTTCTCATTTCTCTTCAGCTTTTCAAGCTTCCTTCCATTCCTCACTTCTCTTCCCACTTTGTTCCTCCGTCTCACGAATCATCACGCTCCTCTTCCCTCGACTCTTCTGCGGAGAATATCGGGTCATAATAAAAAGTGAGAGGAAATGGGCCAGCAAGAAAACGATGATGGAAGGGGGAAAGGGAAAAGGGAAAAGGAAAGGGGTGAGAGGAGGAGGAGAAGGAAGAAGAAGTTGAATGAGAAAAGGGGAAGTTGGAGAAGAAGAATGGGTGATGCGGATTTTGAATGGGAGATTGGAAATGGGGGGGAAATTAGAGATGGGAAAGGGATAAAGGGAAGTATACCTTTTCCTCAGAGAAGTAATAGGCGCAGTATTTGAAGGATATATGTTCTATTTGTGGGGATTGATTTAAGAGACATACGCTATTTAGTCAGGTATAACCACTTCACATGTGACGCTTGAGTGATATGTATATACACATAGACGTAAATGCAGTGGCAACAGTGTCTATATAGTATGTAATATATTATCACGTATATACGCATGCGTATATAAGTAGCTATATTATATGTACAGTGTTCAGGTGCATGCATTCTCTTACGTTTGAATATTTACAAGGGAAAAGTTACCTCTAACACTGCTTCCTGACGCTGGTGGCACTATTCCCCCCCCCACACTGCTTCCTGACGATGGTGGCACTATTCCCCCCCACACTGCTTCCTGACGATGGTGGCACTATTCCCCCCCACACTGCTCCCTGACGACCACCTTTTGTACCTCCTACAATGCCCTTCAATCCTTCTTCAATTTCAGCGTCGAGAGATTGAGCATCGTCTATGGGGGCACGATGCAGAGAATTGCTCCTCACTTCACTTTCCCCTTATTTCTCTCCCTAGTGGAGGAGTATGGCCCCTCTAGTGGAGGAGTATGGCCCCCCCTAGTGGAGGAGTATGGTCCCCTAGTGGAGGAGTATGGCCCTCCCTAGTGGAGGAGTATGGCCCCCCTAGTGGAGGAGTATGGCCCCCCTAGTGGAGGAGTATGGCCCCCCCTAGTGGAGGAGTATGGCCCCCCCTAGTGGAGGAGTATGGGCCCCCCCTAGTGGAGGAGTATGGGCCCTCCCTAGTGGAGGAGTATGGCTCCCCTAGTGGAGGAGTATGGCCCCCCCCTAGTGGAGGAGTATGGCCCCCCTAGTGGAGGAGTATGGCTCCTTATATGGAGGCGTGTAAATATGACAGAGAGAAATAGTAGGAAGACAGAACATTAGGCTATAGAAAGGCGGGGGTCCTAAAGCTAACTGCTCGATCCCGCAGGCACAAATATAAAATATAAATACTAAAATGCACACACACACACCCTTACCCCTAAACATTTCTTAAATACAATGTTTATATTATCCGATAGTCTCTTAGCCACTAGAAGAAACGTCATTCTTCCAATTATTGATATTCGTGAATGTATCTTAATATTACAGGCGCCCTGTTATTGGCCTTATCACGTAGTTACGGAGACAGGGAGGGGGGGGGGGAGGGAGAAGAGGTCATAGAAAATGCCCAGGAACGAACATAAACACTTCTCTGCACAGAACAAGTGCATGGTCTTTCACCCAAGGCACTGTGATTGGTATGCCTGGTTGACACTGTGATTGGTATGCCTGGTTGATACTGTGATTGGTATGCCTGGTTGATACTGTGATTGGTATGCCTGGTTGACTCTGTGATTGGTATGCCTGGTTGACACTCTGATTGGTATGCCTGGTTGACACTGTGATTGGTATGCCTGGTTGACACTGTGATTGGTATGCCTGGTTGATACTGTGATTGGTATGCCTGGTTGATACTGTGATTGGTATGCCTGGTTGACTCTGTGATTGGTATGCCTGGTTGACACTCTGATTGGTATGCCTGGTTGACACTGTGATTGGTATGCCTGGTTGACACTGTGATTGGTATGCCTGGTTGATACTGTGATTGGTATGCCTGGTTGATACTGTGATTGGTATGCCTGGTTGACACTGTGATTGGTATGCCTGGTTGACACTGTTATTGGTATGCCTGGTTGATACTGTTATTGGTATGCCTGGTTGACACTGTGATTGGTATGCCTGGTTGACACTGTTATTGGTATGCCTGGTTGACACTGTGATTGGTATGCCTGGTTGACTCTGTGATTGGTATGCCTGGTTGACACTGTTATTGGTATGCCTGGTTGACACTGTGATTGGTATGCCTGGTTGACACTGTCACTTAATGATTGTGGAAACTGTCTCCTCCTGACTGTATGCCTGGCAGCTGCTGTCATATGCCATCTTCGGCATATACACCTAAAGTTGTCATACTCTGGGATGTCGACTACTTCACTTCTCCTAGGAAACTCCAGCTGCGTTGCCAGTCGATCTCGTACCCACACTAGCTAGTATGGATAAGAACCCAGTGTCCAGGTTCGAATCCTCCTCATTTTCTCTTAGTAATGACACTCTGGCTTCTTAAAGTGCTACTTCTCAACCAGTAGTGCTTTGCCTCTGCTCGAAAAAACATGTTTTCGGCCCATTTTCAAGTTTCTTTTGAATAATACCACGAAGCTGGTGAAAAGAGCCCAAACGCTTCCACTCTCTCCTCTAGCCATGGTGCAAGTGCGCATCAACCAATCACAGAGTTCTACGTAATTGCCCCTCACTGGCTATGTCACTTTTTATTGGCTGGCAATGATATTATCCCTGTGACGTCACCATACACAAACCATATTCACCTGGAAGTTTCCAAAGCCAGGCATTAAATGAAATACTCCTATATCCGCTTATTCCTATATATCACCCTACGGCTCCTATATATGTTCTACTAAATATATGGGTTATAGGCCAGTCCAAATGCAGGTGTGTGTGTACTCACCTAATTGCCTAATTGTGTGTGTGTGTGTGTGTGTGTGTGTGTGTGTGTGTGTGTGTGTGTGTGTGTGTGGAACAACTGTCATATTGGATGTGATTGATCCTTTGAGGGATTGATAACTCATAACAAATTCTAATCTCCAGTTAATCCTCTTCATGCCTTGTTACACCTGTAATCCTTCGTACCTCTCTAATCCTTGGTACCTTTCTAATCCTTGGTACCTCCCTAATCCTTGTTACCTCTACCCTTGGTACCTCTCTAATCCTTGTTACCTCTCTAATCCTTGGTACCTCTCTAATCCTTAGTACCTTTCTAATCCTTGGTACCTCTCTAATCTATGGTACCTCTCTAATCCTTTGGTACCTTTCTAATCCTTGGTACCTTTCTAATCATTGGTATCTCTCTAATCATTGGTACCTCTCTAATTCTTGGTACCTCTTTAATACTTGGTACCTCTAATCCTTGGTACCTCTCTAATCCTTGGTACCTCTCTAATCCTTGTTACCTTTCTAATCTTTGGTACCTCTCTAATCCTTGGTATCTCTCTAATCCTTGGTACCTCTCTAATCCTTGGTACCTCTCTAATCCTTGGTACCCCTCTAATCCTTGGTACCTCCCTAATCCTTGTTACCTCTACCCTTGGTACCTCTCTAATCCTTGTTACCTCTCTAATCCTTGGTACCTCTCTAATCCTTGGTACCTCTCTAATCCTTGTTACCTCTCTAATCCTTGGTACCTCTCTAATCCTTGGTACCTCTCTAATCCTTGGTACCTCTCTAATCCATGGTACCTCTCTAATCCTTTGGTACCTCTCTAATCCTTGGTACCTCTCTAATCCTTGGTACCTCTCTAATCCTTGGTACCTCTCTAATCATTGGTACCTCTCTAATTCTTGGTACCTCTCTAATCCTTGGTATCTCTCTAATCCTTGGTGTCTCTCTAATCCTTGGTACCTCTCTAATCCTTGGTACCTCTCTAATCCTTGTTACCTCTCTAATCCTTGTTACCTCTCTAATCCTTGTTACCTCTCTAATCCCTGGTACCTCTCTAATCCTTGGTACCTCTCTAATCCTTGTTAACTCTCTAATTCTTGGTACCTCTCTAATCCTTGGTACCTCTAATCCTTGGTACCTCTAATCCTTGGTACCTCTAATCCTTGGTACCTCTAATCCTTGGTATCTCTCTAATCTTTGGTACCTGTTAATCCTTGGTATCTCTCTAATCTTTGGTACCTCTAATCCTTGGTACCTCTCTAATCCTTGGTACCTCTCTAATCCATGGTACCTCTCTAATCCTTGGCACCTCTCTAATCCTTGGTACCTCTCTAATTCTTGGTACCTCTAATCCTTGGTACCTCTAATCCTTGGTACCTCTCTAATCCTTGGTATCTCTCTAATCCTTGGTATCTCTCTAATCTTTGGTACCTGTTAATCCTTGGTACCTCTAATCCTTGGTACCTCTCTAATCCTTGGTGCCTCTCTAATCCTTGGTACCTCTCTAATCCTTGGTACCTCTCTAATCCTCGGTACCTCCTTGCTCTTCAGGTCCAGAATGCAACAAAGGATGCCATTTTCAGCAACGAATTTTGTTTGTGTTTGCCTTGAGAAGACGAAACATTTACTTCTGAAGTTATTGTTCTCTTTGCCTTGTTGTTGTGGATTAAATTTTTTAGGAGTGTTATGCTTTTCTCTCTTTTTTCTGACTCATTTTATACCCCTTTGATGTTATCGTAAGACCTGGCCTTGTGTGTTGATATCAGACCTGGTCTTGTGTGTTGATATCAGACCTGGTCTTGTGTGTTGATATCAGACCTGGTCTTGTGTGTTGATATCAGACCTGGTCTTGTGTGTTGATATCAGACCTGGTCTTGTGTGTTGATATCAGACCTGGTCTTGTGTGTTGATATCAGACCTGGCCTTGTGTGTTGATATCAGACCTGGTCTTGTGTGTTGATATCAGACCTGGCCTTGTGTGTTGATATCAGACCTGGTCTTGTGTGTTGATATCAACCCGGTCTGGTGGTGCTGGATGGGTACTGATATCATCGATTTTAACATTGCTTAAGTTAAGTTAGTTGACCAGACCACACACTAGAAGGTGAAGGGTCGTCGACGTTTCGGTCCGTCTTGGACCATTCTCAAGTCGAGAATGTCGCTTCCTTGGAAGCGGTCTTGATTGTCTTAGTCGAGTTTTATTTTGTGATTATAAATTTAATATGCTAGTTATGCATAACAGCTGAAACCTGTTTATTTAGGCCTGTTTAGTAGGCCTAGTGATCAAGGGCCATTTTTGACTAACAGTCAGTCCCATCTCGAGAATTTTAAGATATTTCTTTAGAAATTAGACTATAATTTGTTTAAATTATTATATTGATTAGTATATTATTTTCTATCATAAATAGACCTAGTTTTTTGTGTTAGGCATAATTAATAAATTAGCAGCCTGATCTAACCAAAATATGGTTATAAGTTATTACAGGTTCAAATTTGGCAATGTGGTAATGTTATCTTTAAATTAACAATACTTAGAGATCCTCAAGAAAGCTTATTATATGCGATCAACAACACCAGCAATGACTTGAGGAAATAATGTAATATAAATTAATACAAATGAATGAATTCGAAAAATTTTAACGAAAATGCATTTCTATTATTTTTGCAATTTAATTTCTACATATGATTGTGTTAATCAAATTATATTACAGTAAGGTAACATTTGGGCTAGCCTTAAGACCCCAGTCTTGTGGGTCTTAAGGCTGTTATCTTGCTTAAGACCCGCAAGATAACAAGATACCAGTAGCAAGGTTTTTTCTTGACCTGGGCAAGACCTCAGGGTGAATGTTCTTAGAGATGTACCACTGATGCAAATTTCTTAATGCATATCATCAGTTGCTTCGTGTCCAGCTCTCCGCCAAATTTTGTGCGTTTGCCAGAATTTGCATTTGATAAATGTTAAACAACTTTGAGAGAAAATTGACGTTATACGTGTTACTGTAGAAGCCTAAGATGCTCTTCCGAGAGGAAAAAAAATGTTGTTTGAGGAAGACACGAATAAATGCTAAGAGAAGGGAGTGTGAACTTTACAAAAGGACATTTAAGCAGATGTGTTTGCAAGGGGGTGGGGGGCGAGTTTTAGCTCTCGAGCACCGCCTTTCGAACCACTTAGTAATTCCAATATCCATTTCTCATGTTTCTTTAATTACACTTCTTTATTAATCTCGTCTTGTCCATTGTTTTCCGAGTTATCTTGAGATGATTTCGGGGCTTTAGTGTCCCCGCGGCCCGGTCCTCGACCAGGCCTCTACCCCCAGGAAGCAGCCCGTGACAGGTGACTAACTCCCAGGTACCTATTTTACTGCTAGGTAACAGGGGCAGAGTTTCAACATCTGAGTGTCCCAAGTCTCGACTGCCTCTCTCTCTCTCTCTCTCTCTCTCTCTCTCTCTCTCTCTCTCTCTCTCTCTCTCTCTCTCTCTCTCTCTCTCTCTCTCTCTCTCCAGGTTCTACACTTTATTAAATATTTTGTTCACACTCTTCCTTTTTTTCCCCTTTTTTAACAAGGTGACTTGCCAAGCCAAGGCGTATTGGCTTGCCACTTTCTTCTGGTAGTTCTCTTCCCCTTGTCCTCAATATCCTTGTATGTGGTCATAACATCCTTGTATTTTCTTCATTGAGCTCACTCTGCTGCTAGTCCCTTTCAGAACTATGACAAGTCTTGTCGCACCTCTACGCTGTCTACATTAACTTTTGGGCATTTTTTCAGTTGAATTTAGAAAGCTTTACGTAGGCTGTATATGTATATATAGGCCATATTGCAATCTCCTATCGTATTGGCGTGTGCCTTTCCATTGGAGACTTTCAGCGCCGTGGAGAGGGGGGGCCTGCTGCATGGGTAACAGCTTCTCCCCCGAATCAACCTACCCTGGCTTTGCGCCCTGGTGAGGCCACTCCAGACCGACAACCAGAGCGCAACTCCATAGTCTCCTGAGACTGATGGATGCCTACTACTACTACTGCAAGGTCTATATATATAGTTATCTAGATATCCTCAGGCCTGTCTGGTGTCAGCTAATTTGGTGTATGTTGCCGACTTTGTTTTGCGTTCCACAGGCGCCGGGTTTAAAGATGTATGAAAACGGTCAGATATTCCTGGTTTTGATTTTGGAAATGGTTTTCAAGAGTTCTCTGGGTTTACTTTCCTCTATTCATACTCATTACTTTGCATTTGTTCGTGTTTAAGTCTAGAAACCATCCTTTGGGTATATTTTTGGCGCATATCGAGGTGTCCCTGTAATCTCTTGACGGAGTCATTTTCACCTGTCTCTTCTCACCAGCTTTACATTGTCCGAAAACAAGGATATAAATTATAATAACACGAATAACTTTTGTTATTTAAACATCACAGGATTAACAATGGGCCAGAGAACCAATGCCAATGGTGACTTAACATGTAACCTGTTTTGTCTTTTAATTTTCTCCTCTCTGATCGTTACCCTTTATTCCCTGCTAGCGAGGTATCCTCTCCCCAACCCAACACTCTTCCTGTAGCTTCCTATCTTGAGGTTATCTTGAGATGATTTCGGGGCTTTAGTGTCCCCGCGACCCGGTCCTCGACCAGGCCTCCACCCCAAGGAAGCAGCGCGTGACAGCTGACTAACACCCAGGTACCGAGCTTCATAAGTGTGTCAGTAAATCTTTCATCTGGAGCAGTATCAAATGCTTTCTGGCAGTCATTTAAAAGTCTGCCCCACCCTTCTGTTTTGTTTCATCATTGTCACGTATTTCATAACATTTATTAGATATTTTACATAATTTACCCTTCTCTGAAGACATGCCATTAAATTTGTTTACATGCAAAACTCCTTTTAGAATTCCACCACTATTTTTTCCCCCCTTAACGAGTTTTTTTTACACGTTAAAGGAGAGTATACTCGTCAAATATACTGGTCTGTACTTTATGTAACTGCCCGGAAGAGTCCTTTTCCAAAACATTTGGGCTTCGTTATTGTTCATGTCTGGGTGCAGGCGATGAGTCACAATAACGTGGCTGAAGTATGTTGACCAGACCACACACTAGAAGTTGAAGGGACGACGACGTTTCGGTCCGTCCTGGAGCATTCTCAAGTCGATTGTGATGAGGAGGTAGAGACAGGCAATAAATAGGCAAGAGAGAGCTGAGGAGGAAAGTAAGGTGTAGGGGATAGTAGTAATAATGAGAACTGAGAATGGTCCAGGATGGACCGAAACGTCGTCGTCCCTTCAACTTCTAGTGTGTGTTCTGGTCATCATGTCTGGGGCTTCTGCTTTTCTCGGGGTGGTTGTATATCACTGCCACTACTCACTAGCTCTTTTTTTCTATCTCCACACTGCAATGTATCTTGGAAGGCTTCGGAAGGAGTGTATAGATACACATATGTATATAATTATCGAGGCAACACTAGAATGTATAAATTGTTAACATTATGCGAGCCAAGTTATCTCGTATCCATCACAGTGGCCTCTCGTGCACCATTTAGAGTCCAAGTTCGATTCGTTTAACCTCAAAAGGCCCCGTATAACCAAGGTGAAAATTGTGTAACATGGTCAAAAGATTAGGGGCCCATGTTGAGCCAGATCACGTTACGATACACACGCTTGAGAACCGTCAGTGTGGCTCCACACTCGGGGGAGAATATCTGCGGAAGGAACGATGGGAAGATGGTCGGGTTGTTTGCTCCAGTCAACCACGGATGGTGAGTGAAGGTGATGGTAGTGGTGAGGGATGGAGGAGGTTGGTGAGGATAGGAGGCCTTTGGGAGGGATAGTGTGTCTTTTTGTGTACTCACATACTTGTACTCATCTATTTGTGCTTGCGGGGTTTGAGCTCTGGCTCTTTGGTCCCGCATTTCAACTGTCAACTGGTGTACAGGTTCCTGAGCCTATTGGGTTCAATCATAACTACACTTGAAACTGTGTATGGAGTCAGCCTCCACCATATCACTTCCTAATGCATTCCATTTGTCAACCACTCTGACACCAAAAGAGTTCTAATATCTCTGTGGCTCATTTGGGCACTCAGTTTCCACCTGTGTCCCCTTGTGCGTGTGCCCCTTGCGTTAAATAGCCTGTCTTTCTCTACCCTATCAATTCCTTTGAGAATCTTGAAAGTGGTGATCATGTCCCCCATAACTCTTCTGTCCTCCAGCGAAGTGAGGTTCCAGCGAAGTGAGGTTTAATTCCCGTAGTCTCTCCTCGTAGCTCATACCTCTCAGCCCGGGTACTAGTCTGGTGGCAAACCTTTGAACCTTTTCCAGTTTAGTCTTATCCTTGACTAGATATGGACTCCATGCAGGGGCTGCATACTCCAGGATTGGCCTAACATATGTGGTATACAAAGTTCTGAATAATTTCTTACACAAGATTCTAAATGCCGTTCTTATGTTAGCCAACCTGGCATATGCCGCTGATGTTATCCTCTTGATATGGGCTGCAGGGGACAGGTCTGACGTGATATCAACCCCCAGGTCTTTTTCTCTCTCTGACTCTTGAAGAATTTCATCTCCCAAATGATACCTTGTATCTGGCCTCCTGCTCGCTACACATGTGTGTGTGTGTGTGTGTGTGTGTGTGTGTGTGTGTGTGTGTGTGTGTGTGTGTGTGTGTGTGTACCCATGTTTGTTTTAGAAAACGGTGAATATGATGAATCAGCTGTGGAGAAAAGTCAAATAATTATGTGTTTGCCAAAGACCCCAGTGATTTAAACAGCTGTTGGCGCATATGATGGCAGACCACATCAACTAAATATTTGTTTATGTATATTGGCTAAACTTTTTCCAGATCAAAGTGGAACGTACGGGCAAATTCACGGAGGCTGAAACCGCACTGAAGGCAATAAGGGGAATATTTGTTTTCCAGCTGAATTTAGATGCCCACCCAATTGAGGGTAGTGACAGGATAAGATGAAAGCTGAGATGTGTGAGAGAGAGAGACAGACAGACAGACACACAGACAGACAGACAGACAGACAGACGGGCACAGCTCTCAAACATCTTAACGGGTGTGCATCATTGCATTAATATAAATATAATGCAATAAAATTGCATTATTTTTACTTGGGCAATATATAGATATGCGACTTTTGGACTTAATATTACTATAATCTTTGGAAGATATGTTAAGACAGGGATTGAAACATAAGGCCAGACAGAAATATAGCTCCCAGCCCCCTTTGGACCATCGGGAATTGAACGCCGACCCTGCAGGATGCGACCCTATCGCTCTACCGACTAAGTGAACATTAATAATACAATTAACGTGCTCCTTTGATGCAATTTATCTCAGTTGTATAACCCACTACCCAAGAAAGTTGTCCAAAGGCTCCTTGCAAGTGCCGAGAGGCTGGTGCTACGTTATTGGTCCAACAAACATACATCTACTTTGATGCCGGTTGTTGTAAGATGCAGCATCCACCCAAGATCATTAATGTGAATTGTAAGATGCAACATCCACCCAAGATCATTAATGTGAATTGTAAGATGCAGCATCCACCCAAGATCATTAATGTGAATTGTAAGATGCAACATCCACGCAAGATCATTAATGTGAATTGTAAGATGCAGCATCCACCCAAGATCATTAATGTGAATTGTAAGATGCAGCATCCACCCAAGATCATTAATGTGAATTGTAAGATGCAACATCCACCCAAGATCATTAATGTGAATTGTAAGATGCAGCATCCACCCAAGATCATTAATGTGAATTGTAAGATGCAACATCCACCCAAGATCATTAATGTGAATTGTAAGATGCAACATCCACCCAAGATCATTAATGTGAATTGTAAGATGCAACATCCACGCAAGATCATTAATGTGAATTGTAAGATGCAACATCCACGCAAGATCATTAATGTGAATTGTAAGATGCAACATCCACGCAAGATCATTAATGAGAAATGATTGCGTTTCATATTTTTCAATAATAATATACCAGTACTAGATTATGCAAATGATCTGGGTATATAATATTTCCCTGCCTCTATACTCAGCTAAAAGTATAGAGTTATCGTCTTGGATTCCTTAATATCTAACTTGAAATCATTTAAATTAATCACATATAAATGAAGACAAAACCAATTCACTTTCGCAGGAAAAAGAAGTTCACAGATTGAAGACTAGTTTCTACAGTGGTCCTCTATCCCGGGCCAATTAAAATTAAAACCTTTCTCTTGTATATTTTGAAGGATCGGAGCGTGTTTATAGAGGTTTTGGGAGTATAGTGATGCAAATATAAATTCCTGGTAGATTTGGCGACTCTCGCGTTCAACTTCAAATGTAAAGAAGACTGATGCTGGCGACACGAAAGCTGTTTCTCCTCTCACAAGGGTAGGAGAACTACAAGGAAGAGGAGAACAAGAGGAGAAATTCTTGTTCTCAAAACTTTTCTGTAGAACTACAAAGGAAAGGACTTTGGGATGGATATCTCGGCGAATCTTTCACCGGGAGGGAAATGAGGTAGACCCAACACCCAAACCCTCACACCTGGTATATTAACCCAAAACGGACAGCGGCAAGCCAGTTACGGGCTCACCATAGCCCGTGCTACTGGAACTACTTCTTCTGAGTAGCTGAATCTAAAACAACAACAACAGCGGCAAACGAAAACTTGGCTAATGTTAGATCTAGCGAGAAATATATGGATAAGGGTTCCTTCAGGATTTAGAATATGGCGGGGATGGTGGTTATAGTTAGGAGGAGGAGGGCGGTTGAGGTGAATTAAGGTGTAGATGGAGGGGGGGTGTTGATGGAGAGGGGGGGGGGGGGTGTTGATGGAGAGGGTGTTGATGGAGGGGGGGGGTGTTGATGGAGGGGGGGGTTGATGGAGGGGGGTGTTGATGAAGGGTGTGTTGATGGAGAGGGTGTTGAAGGAAGGAGGCGTAGATGGTGGAGGAATTGATGAAAGGGGGGGGGGTGTAGATCGATGATCGCCGGCGCAATGTAGCCTGTTTGAGGGTATTAATGAATGCCATTCGTCAATGGACCAGACAGACTAGTTTGAGTGTAAACCTTTAATCTTAACAAATGTAAATGCAATTTTTCTGTCCTAACTCTGTCATTCTGGCGTCCAGCATATTGCTGTGGAAAATCAGTGTTACAACTTTAATGTGAATACAATTTGCCTTACAGAGCCCAAACACCAAATACAATTTGGCTTACTTAAGCCCAAATATTTACAATTTGGACTTAAGCAGTATGAGGAAATTTAAAGAGGAAATATATTGTGAAATCAGTAATATAAAATGTAAAAAAACTCATTGAATGTAATTGGATTAATATTTTTCTGGAGAGTATATATAAAAATGTTGGGAAGTAAGTAATTTTTTGGAGGGTGTATTGGGAAATAACTTTATAAAGGAATAATATAAAGGAATATATAAAGAATATATATATTCCTGTTATATAGGAATAGGCAAAAAATAAATATATATAGTGAGGAGGTAATTAATGTCTTCTTTAGAGTAGGGATTTACATAGTGGGAGTAATAGGGGCTAATATTATAGTTTGGGATGGGGCCGATGTGCTGCGTCTGAGGGAAGCGGAGGTAAGAGGGAAGGAAGGGGAAGAAAGAGGGAGGGAAGCGGAATAGGGATAAAGATCGAAGCAATATAGGGAATCAGGGATATAAATTAAGGAATATGGGTGTCTGTAGGCGGTGGATGCGTGCTTCAAGAAGGGATAGATGGGGGTTTCAAGAGGTAGATGCGTGCTTCAAGAGGTAGATGCGTGCTTCAAGAGGTAGATGCGTGCTTCAAGAGGTAGATGCGTGCTTCAAGAGGTAGATGCGTGCTTTAAGAGTGGTAGATGCATGCTTCAAGAGGTAGACGCCTGCCTGCTTCAAGCAGACGCAGATGTTTGTTTCAAAGGGGATTGGATGCGTGCTTCAAGGAAAGGGAGGTAGATATGTGCTTTAATTACCGTAATTGAAAGGGTAATTTACTCTGGCAAAATTCAGAGACTGCAAGAAGCCCTAAAGAGAACTTCCAAATTAATTGAAAACTGAAAGATTCCTTTCATTACTGAAACATACGTTGGGATCCACGACTATAAACGGTAAATAGAGAGGAACCAGAAATCAGCTGAAAGGAGTCGAAATCGCCTTGGCTTACTCTTAAAAAGGAATCTGAAAATCGTGATTAGCAGAGGCCTCCCCCTCCCTAACCCCATTAGTGACTAAAATTAAATCAAATTTTACGGACAACTTTTTAGTCTTTGTAAGATTTCACGTGAAATATGCCGGGGGGAAGATTTGTTGGGAACCCACTAAAGAAAGATTGTACATTTCCATGAAGGTTTATAGTGGATAATGAGTTAATTAATTCGTGGCAAGACTCCTCCCTAGTTCATATTTCACCGCTCCCTTCAATGATGTAAATTGGTAATTTGTTCCCTAAGCCTTGAACCCTATTTCTGAACCAGTATTTTTCCCCACTTTGTTTCTTTTTAATCTAAACTTATACAACTTTTAATCCATTGATTACTAATCTTTAAATACTTCGTAATTTATTTCTCCTCTGTCTAACCGCTTCAGGAAATGCTAAACCGTCCCTTAACTCTACGCCTTTCTGAAGAATATAATACGTTTCCTGTTTTATAAAGGAGGAATAAGCCTGGTTTTCTCTGTATATCTTCCAGAGGATTTACATAAATTTTATAGTACAGTTCCCGAAATTGCGCTGAATAATCCATGCAACTTCTCGTAAGGGCAAAATCAAGTTCAAAGACCACATTTAAGTTTTATTACTAAGGTTTCTCTGTGTAATTCCTTAAGCAGTTATTTTTCTTTATTGAGTATTGTTTCTTTGGCTATCAGATCGTTTTTTCTTATAGTTAATAATTTCGGTATTGTTTGCATGATATCTGGAACCTCTGTTTGCCAGGCCTATGATCCCACCTTATTCATCATTCAACTGTATCTGCAACCCATCTTCCTGTTTACTGCTTAAATAGTACCTATTGTGACGGTCGTTAATAGTCACGAATGTACTTAGTGTTTAGATAGTAGTATACTGACTAGTAACGAATTCTTTTAAAATAAATGAAGCTAAAAACAAATTTAAATATTCCTAGGCCTAGTATAGTACATATATGTACTATATTAGGCCTAAAATATCGTGTATTAGGCCTAGGTTGGTTTAGTTTAGTTTGGTTGGTTTAGTTTAGTTTGTCAAAGCAACACAAGTAAAAATTAGTTTTCCGGTTTGTCCAACTCAATAGTTCAGATTTCTACTTTCTATTTTCGTTGTACGTCGGTATATATACTGTGGTCCTCATCGTTACCATAAGTAACGATGGAGGACCATAACAGGAGAATGTTATGGAGGAAATGGAGGACTCATTTCTCAGCTTCCCAGCTCATTCTCCTGTTATGGAGGACCATAACAGGAGAATGAGCTGGTATCTACCAATGTTATAAAACCATCTTGGTAATACATTTAGATTATGCTGTAGAATGTCTAAAATTTAATCTGATTATTACATGTCCTATTTTAGGGGTCATCAATATATTGTGTTACGTTGATGTTGACTTTTGTATTTAAACGTGTTTTAAGACAGCGCTCCGGGGTATTAAGTTGGTGCCTCATCTCTAAGGTACATAGAACAGTCCCATGTGGTACTCCAATTGTGTTTTTTCCCACATGGTTTCTGCATGAATCTGTGATACAGCTTAAGCTTTCTCCTCCAACAGTCTCTCAGGTATCAGTTTTTCTCCTTGGAAGCTCAATTTGCCTTACTGAAGACTTTGTATATAAAATATTTAATCTTTATGAAAGCTTGTAAATCTGTCATTGATCTATTTTTGAACGGGAATTTTTTGAGTTAATTGGCAATATCTTAGATACTATGTTTTAAGATATTGCCAGACTTGCATGCAAAGTCAGTCCTGTGTCTTAGGTAAACATGGCTACCGTTCAACAATTTTGAAGATGAGAAAGTGAAGATTCAGAGCTCCCTGCTTGGGGCAATATTGCATAAGATGGTCGCTGGATCTGGTTGTTATTGAATTTCAAGAAAGGTGTTTTGTGGATATTTATGAAACGCGAGTGATTTGTTGAGTGAGACACGATGATTTGGGTCCCCAGTGTCTGCAACCAATGACGCCTCTATCTGTCTACCATCAGTTGCACAAGTTGGTAAAAGTTTCTACTTTCTAATCTAACTATCTACCCAAATGTGCTCTGCCACAGACTACTTTCTCCCCGCTCGTCCACCCTTACTCGCGGCCGAGCGGATAGCGTTCTGGATTCGCAATCCACTAACTCGAGATCGATTCTAGGCCAAGGCAAAAACTAATAGGTAGTTTCGTTCACCTGATGCCTCTGTTCATTTAGCAGTAAATAGGTACTTGGTAGTTAGACAACTGCTACGGGCTATACATCCTTGGTATGCGTGTGTGTGCGTATGAGAGAGAGAGAGAGAGAGAGAGAGAGAGAGAGAGAGAGAGAGAGAGAGAGATGTAGTATGTATAATATCTGCCCGAAACCCTTTGCGTAATAGTGGCTTTAGGCATTGTATGTACTAGCTCAATCTATGAATCCATCAACTTTTGTATTTCACCTTGTATGTATGCACTTTACCTGAATAAATATTTGCATTTTTTGTATTTGTAATAGAAAAAAATCAGGTCGGAAGTCAATTCATTAGAAAGGCGAGGTCCAAGGGCTAACAGCTCGACCCTGCAGGCATAAGTAGCAAATACCACTATACCCAAGATGCCTAGACGCCCAAAGTCTACACCCACCCCTACCTCTCACCCCCCCCCCCCCAACCCCCTACCACGCATTCCTACACCCCCACCCGGACTGCTGCATTCCTCCCCTCCTCCTTCAACATTCCTTGCGTCTCTCTTTCCAGCTATCGTCTTCGTGACAGGCATTCGGCTATACCACTTTAAGCAGAGACGTCCTCAAGGGGGAGGATGATAAACGTCTTAACATATGTCATCTGACCCGCAAGGGATATTAAGTTTGTTTCAAGTTCCTGATTTTAGAAATATGAAAGATGTGAATTTGGATGTTGTAAACAGGATCGGCAAAAGAATGGGACTGAAGTGACTTTACTTACGTTGCTGACTCGACTGATCAAAACGCAATTCTGGTTAGTGCTTGGATTGTTACAAAAATTCCTTGTTTAAAAATTTACTTCAAGTTTACTTCGTCTTGTTCGTCTATAAGAGAATCAGAAACTCTGATCCCCAGTGTAAGTCTCTGATCCTAGTGTAAGTGTAAGTCAGTGTAGTGTAAGTCTCTCCCACTGAGACTTACACTACACAGAATATATGAGGGAACTTGTTCATTACAAAATCATATAGGTTCTTTGTTTCCCCTAAGTTATCAGCTTCCAAATAAGAATAATGTTATCTGTAAAAGAGCCAATTGGCCCCATCCGATGTGGCTCCAACATATAACTAACCGTTCCTACTCATATACTTATTTACCCATCGTTTGAAATATACCAGCTAGTTTACTCTCAATCATAATTGAAAAATTGTTACGCGGATGAGTTACTCTATTCCACATAGCAATTAGGGCTTTATTAATGCATTACCAAGTGAACAGCTAATCCGTAGCTCTTTGCAGCCCATGAGAACACAAATAACTGCGTTCTAATCATTTAATCCAAAAAGAAGGATATATCCAGTTACCTGAGATCCACTATTTATCCACTTGGTGCTACGTCCACCTGATTGGATTATGCCCCAAAGGCACACGAGATAAATCACTAAAATATATGATGCAACTACTGGAACTAGTATCATGGTAAGTGGCAGGTCTGGAGTTCAACCCTGAACTAGGCCTAGAGGCAGAACGCTTGTAGACCTAACAAGAAGCCCAGGATAAGTATTAAAGCCGAGTTTGACTCTTGCTTTACGTTTCACAAGGAAATTATTTCATCAACAATCACATATTCTAACATTAGGTTCATTATTCGTTCATTAGGTTCATTCGTTTCTGCCCGAAACGCTGCGCGTACTAGTGGCTTTACAAGAATGTAATTACTATGCTATGTATCCTCACAATCCCAATGTACCTTCTTGTATATATATAAATAAAAATAAATTATCTACCAACAGGTAAACTGCCCCTCATATATTCTTAACATTATCAAATATACCTACAGTCAGGGTAGATACGCACGGCGCAACTATTTCTTTTTGATAGATTTAAACCACATGTTCGAGCATTAATCCCATATCCTCACTGTCATTTCATCCGATGGACTCACAAGCATCTACTGTTATCTACTGTTATCTCCTCCTCCTACTGACTCTCAAACATCAATAACTGAAAATGGTACATGCATAACTTTCTATTTCAGCTTGTAGTGATTCCACACACAATAATGTGTCGAATAACGAACCACAGGTCAGTCTCGGCCTGAAATCTCGTTTGCAGTGGAACTAATTCACAAAATCTATAAAACCAGCCTTTTTAATCTATAAAACCAAAACCTATAAAAACCAGCCTAACTCTTAGAAGTTAAACTGCGCCAAGTTTGCTTACCTGTAACATAAGAAAACACCAAGATTAGGAATCATTACCTCACCAAATGGTGATTCTGTGCTCCAAAACATTAGTAAACATTAGACATTAAACATTTTTACAAAGTTGTAAAAATCTGCCTTGCAAAATGTTAATAAAAGTCAAGAAGAATCCCAGAGAAACATCTTTAGGATACGCCTATCAGGTTCCTCTTTCCTGTCTTCTCTCCTACCCTCTTCTCCCCTTTCCTGTTCTTCCCCTCTCTCCCCTTCGTCCCACTCTTCTTCTCTCCCCTCTCCTCCCTTCTCCAGGCGCATGCCATTCAGAATAAAAGCGGAGGAATATTACGAGAAGCGACGGGAAAATACTCAAGAGATTTAAAAAACATATATGTATAATATAAAATATATATGTAATATAAAAGGGCAGTGTATATACACAAGAAATTGAGACACGGTGAAACTAAGTACAAGAATAAGCCAAAGGAATATTACATAAATATATATTTCAAGGTAAATACCATAAATATATAAAAATATATATGACATAACGCTCGGCCCCCATAGAAACAATTACAGGAATATAACTAGGTGAACACAACCTTAAAACAATCATACAAGATCCTCCACGTGCCCCGCAATCTCCTTTTTTTTAAAAGCCAATGGAACAATAGACTTCCTCCCTTTCAGCCATTGTGATCTCAATCCAGAATCGCCTTTCACGCTCCACTGGTACTGGTGGCCGCAGTCGCATTCTCAAACACTAAACAAAAAACCAGTTGATCTGAATGTTCGCGATTTTTCTTTGTCGGAATGTCTGGGAAGTGGAAGTCGCTGAAAGGTAAGCTGTGGCTTGAAAGAACTTAATGAGCCACGAACCGAACTTGGTCCCACAAAGGCGAATAGATACCAACAAAACCACACCTGAAGCTCGATAAAGGCAGGTGTGGAGGGAGGGAGGAAGGAAGAAAAGTGGGAAATGAGATCAGAGAGATGGACATCAGACGTGGAGAAAAGGGCAGGTTGGGATAGGAACGATCAGGGGAAAGGCGTAAAGTCATTACGACTATGTAGCAGTGGGAATAGGTCAGGATAAGGATTTGGGATGGGACGGGAGGAAAGGAATGGTGCCCAACCACTTGTGGACGGTCGGGGATTGAACGCCGACCTGCACGAAGCGAGATCGTCGCTCTACCGTCCAGCCCAAGTGGTTGGGCATGAAACCTGGGAATAATGACGATAGAGGAAATGTGAATATAGCTTACGATAATGACACTCAATCACCAGCTGACATGAACGTTCAATGATGACTGTTGCAGATGCTGCTGTTTAATTCTTCCAGTGTTGAAAGCATAGCCTCTTTGAAGATCTAAACGGTGCCTGGATTGTACCTGGATGTGATATTGAGAGTTCTACTAGCTAAGGCCGGCCAGGGCCGTACGTGACCTATGAGAGCTTGGTCCAACAGGCTGTTGGTTTTAGATTCTCTACTGAATTGTGTGTTCTAAGAATGAATAGATACACATTATATCTACGTAAATGTGTATAGGACTTAGTACTGTGAATAATTTGTTTATATATATATATATGTATATATATATGTATATATATATATATATATATATATATATATATATATATATATATATATATATATATATATATATATATATATATATATACCACCTCTTATATGCATACCTTGGAAGAATAACTTGCGTGTTATTTCAGTAACTACAGCTCATAACTATGGAACACCTGTGTGTGTGTGTGTACTCAAGTTATACTCAACTGTGCGTATATGTGTGTGTGTGTGTGTGTGTAGTCTTGACATGTGTAAGGTGGTATTACATAACGATAAAAGTTACTACAACAGGTCTATTTGACCCAGTACGGAACGCGTGCTATAATAACGTTACAATACTGCTTGACGGGGAAAATGTTGAAGTATTTGCTTAACATTTTTTTTTTCCTAAGGATTTTAATTGCTATTATAATTTAATATTTTTCCATGGTATTTTACCGAGTTGCGTTCAAAAGTTTATTTATTGAGTTTATATAAAAAGTTTGCTGTAAAAATTTTTGCTGGCGTATCAGAAAGTTCTTAATTAACCAAGTTATTAATATATCTAAATATGCCTTGGAAAATACACAACCTCGCATATATATATATATATATATATATATATATATATATATATATATATATATATATATATATATATATATATATATATATAATACCTTGCGCCTCCAGCAACAAGGATCTCTGCTCCAGCTGACGTGCCCAACGAGACAAAAATAACCACCAGTGTAGTGGTGATAGCCAGAACACCAGAAACATTGGGGCTGAATTTTATAGAAAGAAACTGTGAGATCTGAGACGAGCTTGGAGCAGCTGGGGGTTGAGGGAAAGCCAGTCAAGTTTCTCGGTTTTTCTAAGTTCGTTTCAGTTATCTGAACGTCATGGATAATTGTGAATAAATGAATAATGTTTATGATCCTAGTGTGTTGCCTATCTCCACATACCCCTCCTATCCGTTTCCACCCACATAATACTCCTCCCATATTCTCCAATCACTGTTTTTTTTTTTTTTTTTTTTTTTTTATTAACATATTAGGTACATCTGCATTAGTGCAGCTACCCTAGACTATATGAAGTGGAGTACAGTGTGTCAAAAAAAACTAACTAGGTGATGCTATAAAATCCCCATCACACAGGATGGTTAGTCATACAGAGGCATGTGATTAGCGGTCTGCACTGGCAGACTCCGGATGCATTTTGAGGATATCAACAACACAAGATTGAATAAGGTAGCAGTGGTAATACAAGTCCCCATCTCGCAGGATGGTTAGTCATACAGAGTCATGTGTTTAATAGCCTGCACTGGCAAATTTTGGGTATACTGTGAGGATATCTTCAAGAATACGAGAGTGAATAAAGTAATTGCAAAGCTCCAGGTACCTCATGCCAACTGGTCTGAAAGGTCTAATAATTGGGCATTCAGTGATGTAGTGCGGGAGATCATGCCGTAGTTCCTGCTCACAGAGTTTGCAACTGGAGTGCTCAGGATTGGGAGACCCGTCACCTGCAGCCACCTGCCACAGGTAACGGTAACCCAACCTGATCCTTGCAACCACTGTGTCGCACAGTCTAGTGGACGTTTTGTGCTGTCCATAGATGTAGGTTTCAGATCTGAACAAATCATAGCTTTTTATACTAGTACTTTCAGGTCGTTGGGAGTCAGTAAGTTCTTTCCTATCAGATCTGAATGTTTGGACCAATACAGTTTTGACAGCAGAGATAGGGATACCTAGATCTAATTCAACTTCAAACTTGTTACACGCTAATTTGGCTGCAATGTCTGTCTCATTATGATGGGTTATATTTATGTGTGAAGGTATCCATACAAAGGAAATTCGAGACCCTTTACTCTGTGCATCAATTAGGTCATTTATAATTGGGAGTATGAGGTTCTTGCTGTCGATCTTCCAAGAGAAGTTTTCGATTGCTTGAAGAGCAGACTTTGAATCGCAGAATATTATTCCTCCTCCAATATTTTTTAATGTGCTGGTTGCTAAATGTAATGCTGCTAGTTCTGCTTGTGTGGAGGTCAGCCAGTTGTTTAGCCTGACACTGACAGACTTTGTGCAAATATTATTTCTATAGAACCTACATGCCGCTGCAGTCCGTCCAGTAGAAGACTGGACTGTAATATATAATCGAGTGCTAAACTCTACGGACTTTAGGCTGAACATTTGATATCTACCGTTTTCATGCTGTGGGCGCAGAGGTCGAAGCCCCTTCATGGGAGCAAGAGGCTGACCACGATCAGCCTTTGAGACTCTCCGAAAATCACTAGTCACCAATCACTAGTCACCAATCACTAGTCACCATGCAAAGCTGCGTGGTAACTGGTGATTGAAAGCCTGACTCTTGCTCCAAAGATTCTGGCCTCCATCCAGGCTATTTAATAGACATTATTTTATAATAAATATCTACCAAATATAGAGTAGAGATAGGGTACCTGGCAGTGGCCTTGTCTTTGTCTCTGGCTTTGTTAGTCTCTCTCTTTCTGTCTCTTTCTGTCTCTCTCTCTCTCTCTCTCTCTCTCTCGCTCTCTCTCTCTCTCTCTCTCTCTCTCTCTCTCTCTCTCTCTCTCTCTCTCTCTCTCTCTCTCTCTCTCTCTCTCTCTCTCTCTCTCTCTCTCTCTCACACACACACACACACACACATTCTTGCTCACTATCATTCTCCTTCTTTCCCTCATATTCTCCATCCCTCTCTTCTATTCTCCCTCCCATTCTCTGTCTCATTCTCCCTCCTTTCTTACCATTCTCTTCCTCCCATTCGTCGTCTCTCCATCTCCCTCTCATTCTCACTCTCTAATTGTCTCTGCTTCACGTATTTTCGCCTGTTCTTTCTCTCCCATCCTCCATACAGTTCTCTCTTCGTCCCTCCATTCCATTCTTTCTTTTCCATACTCTCCTCCCCTCTACTTCTCTCTCCCTCCACCCCTTTTTTCTCTCTCCATCCCTCCCACCCCTTACTAAAGTAGCGTTGACACAACATTATCGACGTTCAGTCAATATTGTCGGCATTGATTCAATACTGATAACAGCTGAAAATCTATTGTTAACACCCTTTGGACAATCGTTGGTTGTAGCAATAGGAGCGAGTCCAACAAAGAGGGAGAAATGGGGGTCGACCACAACCACTGGTCAAGGACCGGACCGCGGGGACGCTAAACCCCGAAATCATCTTAAGATTCCACTAAGACACACGTCATAAAATCACAATTCACCAAGGAGAACTAACCGTAGATGTCTGAACTCCAAACTCGGGCTGACAGACATTGTCCAAGGTTAGACTCTTAGACACTTGGGGACTAGACATGGCCACCTTTACAGGGTGAATGGTCTAGGGGTATGGGCGGGAGATAGGGTAGCCGGGGTTCGTCCAATTGGTCGCATTAAGAGAAGGTATCGAATAGTAATTACCCATTACCCCTCCCACATTATAATTGTTGAATGGTGGCTGGCTGAGACCCTAGATTTATCCAGTAGATACTAAGAGAGAGGCGAAAGGTGGGGGGAAGGGGATTGAGAGAAGGGGACGGGTGATTCTTGAGGAAAGGGAAAGAGAGCGGAGTGGAACAGGTGGAGATGGGAGCAACAGGTGAGGAGAGGGAGGAAAGGAGAGAGAAGCGAGTAAATGTGGGAGACTGAAGGAAAAGAGAGAAAGGGGGTTGATTGGGGGGGGGGAGAGATTGGAAGATAGGGTTAGAGAAGGAAATGGGGAGAATTGGGGAGAGGGGGGATAGGGGAAACAGAGATGAGAGAGGGAAAGAGAGATGAGAGGATAGAGGCGAAGGTGGAAACAAACCCGGGTGTAGCGAGGTAACCCTCTTAGTATAGGTAAATGAAAATATGTCTGAGGTCAGAGCCCAGAATGCTTGGAGCTCCCACCGGGGCCCATCACACAACTTTGCACCCCGATTCCTGCCGGTTATGTGACCAGCATGGATTGATCGGGTTTAGTTTCAGGGAAATGAGTTTCACGAGACAGGGTGCCAATGGGATCCCCACGGCGATTCTTGGAATTTCATATTAAGTCGAACCTAGATTATTATTTTATCTATTTTTACAATTTTTTCTTAGCATAACATAAAATATTAATGACTGATATCTACAAAATTGTAAAAAAAAAAATGTAACTAACATACTTTGTTCGTAATATGTATTCATGACGTCATGCTCCTGCATCCCCAAAAACCCAGCCTTCACAGATTGCCTTTCACAACATGCCACATTGTGTATGTGTGTACACACTCATGTTGCTATCCACCATGTACCTGTTGAGTGTCGGTCCTCGCTGCAGCATGAAGGAGAGGGGGAGGGAAAGAGAAATGGGTAAGAGAGAAACAGCATACAAGACTGAACCCACGTTCAATGCACAACAAGGTGGTTATGTAAACCCTTCTTCCAACATTTTTTGAACGTGTACCGAAAGACTGAAACAGAACAACAGCAAGGGACAGAACCCCTACCCCCCCTCACGTCTCTGTCGCAGTGTGAGCCTGCTGACGTTTAAGACGTGTTGGAAGATATGTAAAAAGAGAGAAGTACTACATGGGACGAGGTGCAGACAATTAGGTGCTTCCGTGTGAGTTATTGACGTCATCAAAATTGACGTCTTAAGGATGTTATCTCTCTCTCCCTCTCTCTCTCTCTCTCTCTCTCTCTCTCCCTCTCTCTCCCCTCTCTCTCCCTCCCTCTCTTTCTTTCTCTCTCTCCCTCTCTCCCTCTCTTTCTCTCTCTCTCCTCTCTCTCCTCTCTCTCCTCTCTCTCTCCTCTCTCTCCTCTCTCTCTCCTCTCTCTCTCTCTCTCTCTCTCTCTCTCCCTCTCTCTCCCTCTCTCTCTCTCTCTCTCTCTCTCTCTCTCTCTCTCTCTCTCTCTCTCTCTCTCTCTCTCTCTCTCTCTCTCTCTCTCTCTCTCTCTCTCCCTCTCTCTCTCTCTCTCTCTCTCTCTCTCTCTCCCTCTCTCTCTCTCTCTCTCTCTCTCTCTCTCTCTCTCTCTCTCTCTCTCTCTCTCTCTCTCTCTCTCTCTCTCTCTCTCTACCAGAGATACAGGTTTGAGACACGTGATCATGACCGACTAGGGATTGGGGTATGCAGAGAGATTGGTGATAGGGCATCCAGGGGAGGCAGCAGTATGTGTGTGCGTGCATGCGTGCGTGCGTGCGGGCGGGCGTGCGTGCGTCCGTGCGTTTGTGCGTGGCAGGACCACGGGAAACCAACATGTGTTGTCATGAACTGATATATTTTTCTATTATAGACAAAGTATAGAATTAATATGTCAAACTTTCAGACATGTATATATAATGTTTTTACAACGAAACTTCAGAATATTTCTAGCACATGAGAAGGACGTTAAAAATTACCTCTGCAAAGTTCATTTAACAGTTTAATTATGGCCTGGCGCTCGGATGCGTTTCCTCGACCCTTGTCAACATTTACAACAGCAGAGTAGAGTGAATACTCCCTTGAGCTGGAGTAACAGAACATATTAGTGTGAAGGTGAGACTAGCGGGTAATACACCTACTTGCCCATCTCCTTTGTCCTAAGTTAGGGCAATACGCAGGTGGTTCTCTCTCTCTTGATCTATAACATAGTATAAAGTAACTTTATAAAACACTCAAATGACTATAAACATTATTGCTTGACTGAACCTGTCGGTTCGTCCGGTTCTGGGTACATTAAACCCCTAAACAAAATCGACACATGTCAAATCGTAAGTACTTAATAAAATATACCATTTTGTTTTTCTTTGCACATTTCATTATGTACAAAGAACGTTTATGTTTACTATGTAAACACGTCTTTAACTTTCAATGCCGCTCGTTTGGCCATAATTGCAAAATGTATTAATTACTCCTAATTATCTGAGTTGATAATATTAAATTATTTCTTATAATTAAGCTTCTTAAGCCAAGTATTAACAAGAGAAATTATTAGGGGTTATATATCTTAATAGGAGACTAAATCCCTTGATATTACGTGGATAATTTGCGAGCTTAATTGTGGCATAATCACTTGCAACCAGAGGCACTAAATGGCACTCATTACCCTTCAGCAATTTTACCCACACTAGAGTCGAAGGTTGGTAACAACTAAATAATAAGCGTAGGCTTGTGCACAAGACCTGAGCTGCTTGTGTGCACAAACCCCCAGTGTCATTTGTGCACAGGACCTGACCTGCTTGTGTGAACATAACTTCATATATTCGAAAATAGATGAGATCATGTGCTCAAACTGGACATAAGCTCAAAAACTTGCTAATGTGCTCAAATTGGTCCTGCGAGCGTGCTCAAGACCTCAACTAAAGATGGTGATTCAAGAAGCGGGTCATTTCATGTATTCTTAGCCTAGCCAGAAGCGTAAGAACCTATCCAACGAAGATTGGATAGGTTCTGTATCCTACTGAATCCTTTCTTCATAAGTCCAGGGGTATCGTCAATTTTGCGGTGCTTACACTTACACTAAAACGTGAGAATTCCGGTGGATTGCGTCTCAAACGCAGTGCATTAGGTATAATGCTTCGTACATCGCACTACGGACATGACCCCTAGTTAACTACTGAATTGCTCCACGTCGTTAAAAATTGCTTAGAAGTAATTACTGCAAATTGCCAAGGAAAGTTGTTAAATGTAGCCATCTGCCGCGGCTCCCCACCTGCAGATGGCGCTGTTGGGCGGGATTTCTTAAATACTTAGTTTTTTTGGGGGTAATTCTTTGGGGTCAGATTAAATTTCCACAGCGGATAATAAAGAGAAGTTTTCTTGCATCGAGTTTTTTATTATTTTCTAAATTGCTTGAAAGCAGAGATTTATTTCTTGATAAAAAACAGAGGGTGATGAAGATTTTCTTGTTTCTTTTTATACTAGGGGTTGGGGGGGAGGGGGGGAGGTACCCGGCGTTGCTCGGGTTATGTAGGCCACATCGTCACTACACACACCGTCTACATCGCCGTAACCATCTTTACTACACAGCTATCATCACTATAACCCATCTTTACTACACAGCTATCATCACTATAACCCATCTTTACTACACATCTATCATCACTATAACCCATCTTTACTACACATCTATCATCACTATAACCAATCTTTACTACACATCTATCATCACTATAACCCATCTTCACTACACATCTATCATCACTATAACCCATCTTTACTACACATCTATCATCACTATAACCCATCTTCACTACACATCTATCATCACTATAACCCATCTTTACTACACATCTATCATCACTATAACCCATCTTTACTACACATCTATCATCACTATAACCCATCTTCACTACACATCTATCATCACTATAACCCATCTTCACTACACATCTATCATCACTATAACCCATCTTCACTACACAGCTATCATCACTATAACCCATCTTCACTACACATCTATCATCACTATAACCCCCTCTTCACTACCAAAAGGTCATCTGTGCTACACACGAACATCGTCATTACAGTAATGATCTTCACCAAATGCTGTCATATGACTACGAGGTCTTCAATGGGTCTTTTTATCTACTAACTATCCCTACCCCTTCACTGGATTTCCCTTCACCCACGTTCCTTGCCCTTCATTAGCTTCTCTCTCTCCTTCATCATCGTTCCTCCCCTTCCCTGTCTTTCTAAAACCTTCACTACATTCTCTACCCTTCATTTCAACTCTGTGAAAAATTTCATTCACATTCGTCTTTAAACTATATAATAAAAACTAACATTTAATCATCCCGTAGAAAATACTATTCTAGATGAATCATAGTGATGGAGACTAGTATTTAGCGAAATAGGAAATGTGTGTAATTTGTCATTTCGTGGAAGGAGGTAGATTGGGCCAATAGGGCTCGAATCAGTCCTACCTATGACCATCCCCATGCAAAGACCAGTCACCCTGCAAAGCTTGATGAGGCTAGCCCCCAAGCGTGGCCCCCAACCTCGTACTTAAAAGCATATATTCTCTATTATATATAACATAAACAGGATGTCATAACAGGTGATTTCAAAATGCTTGAAAAAAAACATTGAAAATGGAGCAAGAGTTTAGTACTTTTTGTTAAATATTTAATTTAGTATATATTTAAAGTATTTAAACGTTAGTTATATCATATATTTAAGGTATTTAAGGAATTATATAAATAATTTTACGTTCGCTATTCAAAGAAAACGTTACAAGTGACGCAACGGGTACTATACAAAATTAGTTTCCCATTGTCAGGGGCCGGAAGCCCCATTAAGCTTAGCGACATCCCCCAAGACCAACGACTGGTTTCCAGGGTACAACACTCGGATACAAATTTACTGCAAGGTGAACAGAGGCATTAGTTGTTAGAATTATTTGCACAAACATCTTTTCCAGTGAGGGAACGAATCCGAATATAGCACTTAGAAGGGATCAGGATAAGGATTTGGGATGGGACGGGGGGGAAGGAACGTTGCCCAACCACTTGGATAGTCGGGGATCGAACGCCGACCTGCATGAAGCGAGACCGTCGCTCTGCCGTCTAGGCAAAGTGGTTGGGCAGGGGTTTACAATGGGTAGTGGAACCCATTAAAGGTACTTTCCGCTCGCCCGAGGCTCCCAAGGGAGCTTCGAGCGAGAGAAAACACCGTTCCCTGACAAGCTGGCTTATGCGGCCCACGTTGGAAGAATCCTCTGTTAACGACCTGCTCGGCTGTGCCTCTCGTAAGACAAACGCCGCGCTCAGAACTGTCCTGCGGGCATTAGGCCAAGATGTGTGTGATCGTGGAGCCGTTTTCCCTTGCTCGGTACCCCCTCACGCCTCAGCTGAGGAAGATTCCCTGGGCCGAAGAAGACTCGCTGGGCCCAGGAAGACTCCGTGGGACAAGGAAGACTCCATGGGACAAGGAAGACTCCATGGGACAAGGAAGACTCCTTGAGACGAAGAAGACTCTTGGCCCGAGTACTGTGGACAGTTCTCTGGTAGTGGCATCTTTCAGCCTCTCAGAAAGCTTCAATGCCAACTCCAAGATAAAGTATGTCTTCGTTTTCACTAGCACGTTATGAACTATGCCACAGGTTGGTTGTTTCTGGTATTACTGATTCTTGAACTATGCCACAGGCTGAGTGTATCTGGTATCACTGAATTGGAGTGTGAATCCCTAGATAAAATCCCTCCATGCTACATGTTCCAAACTGGTGTTTACTCAGAACATAACAACGCGCTTGATAGGACCTGAAAACCCCTGTTAACCGTAAAATGTGACGCTGACCATCGGTAACACTTGTAACACAGTCTTCACAGTCTATTGGAGAATGTAAAAGATCAGAACAACGTTTCAGGAAGATGACTCCTGGTATCAGAATAACATTATATGTTTATGAGAAAATCTTTGATGCATATCGTAGTCTATCCCTGGAAACACAAACCGAAACTGTCTCTATTTTCCGCTTGTTACAATTTGTAATAAAGTTGTTACATCTTGGCTTAACGTGTTTATGACGTATTAGAACGTTGTTACAACTTGCTATATTGGTTGTTATAACTGGTTAGGAGGTGTTAAAACTTGTTCGAACGTTGTACCAACGTCGTAGTTTCGGTGTGTGTTTGGCGGGTATATGAGTTTAATACGAGCCTCTGGGGTAACCCTGGACGCTGGTTCGATGCTAGTCTGTAAGCTCGACTGTCGGCATGGAAAATTAACCGAAAATGTTCATCCGAACTTGCTCACGTGTCAAATAAACTTCATAACGTAAAATGCAAAAATTGTGGAAGGCAATACATTTATATTGTTCACCAACACAAAGAGGGGTCAAATATCAGGGTATTTTGTTGTTGTTGTATGTTAGGTATTGTATACGTGGCTCTTAATGTATGTGTGTTGTAGGTGTGTACGACACTGATACAGGTGTGTACGACACTGATACAGGTGTGTACGACACTGATACAGGTGTGTACGACACTGATACAGGTGTGTACGACACTGATACAGGTGTGTACGACACTGATACAGGTGTGTACGACACTGATACAGGTGTGTACGACACTGATACAGGTGTGTACGACACTGATACAGGTGTGTACGACACTGATACAGGTGTGTACGACACTGATACAGGTGTGTACGACACTGATACAGGTGTGTACGACACTGATACATGCCACACAGGTGTGTAGCGTTTAGTGGACCATAAAGGTAATTTATTAATTACCTTACGAAAGGTAATGTCAACAAGTGAAGTTGTTGTTCTTTATGACTTGTGGGGATTAAGATTTAGTGTTACATTCGTGTGTGTAAACAGGTTATTTATCGTCTAATATTATCTCATGATAATATTTATATACAAATGCACATCGGTGACATTATATTCATAAACATTGCAATATTGTTTATAAGGCTGGTCATGACGGAGAGAACGTTTCGTGCAAAACAATTTTAAAATCAATTTTGTTTTCAAGATTACAAATTTAGAAACATGCCTGGGATAAAAAGTGAAATTGAAGAAATAAAGCAAGGAAAATGCTGCTTTTTAGAAAATTCTTAAAAAAAAGTCCATCACTTCTGGAGCACAATAAACGAAGTACAAACACAATCTTAATAAAAATTCTCAAGGAAGCAGAAAGAGACTACAACAAACAAAAGATCAAACGAGCTTCTGTGAGACAATAAAACATTATGGAAATTAAAAAATAAAGTTCTCAGATGAAAACCAAATTCAACTAATTGTAAATCACGATTGATTCCATTCTGGCCCTTGACCGAATAACAATTGATAATTCTATCAACAATTACCAAGTGCTTGTTAATTTAACCTACCCTGACCCTGCACCCTCTGCTTATGAATAAAAAAAAAAGCACTTAACCTAACTAAACCTCTTATGTTCGAACCTTTCTCGAACAGAACTTCGACCTCTGTTCGAATCACACACCTCTAAATAAATGGTTAGTATATGAACCCACGTGCTTCACATACAAATAATTTCCTAACCTAACCTAACCTAGGTGTAGCTATTCAGAAAATTAAACATTAATATTAACTTTTATTTGAGATAATATAATTTATGATTATACGACATGGTCAATGTTAGAATCCCGACTGTGTGGGTCAGCTGTACCTCGAACGAGCACATCCTTAGGATGGATTGCATTTAAGAATTACTTTAGAGTAACGAAGGGAAAGTTTGGGAATTAGCAGAGTTATGTTATGGTAGAGTTTTCTTAGTGCAATGGAGTGGAGGAGAGTTAGTGTTAAGAGCAAAGTTGAAGAGAGAGGAAATAGTTACAAGCACGAAACTTAGAGCAGAGGAAAGAATCTCAGCGTGACGAGATGGGTGCAAGATGCAGAAGTTGTCGCAAGAGTTGTGAGTGAGTGTGTGTCAGTGCACTTATGATAAAGTTACGCTTCTGTAACAACAGTTGCGTTACAGTTTGAATACAGTTATTACGGTTGTTATATAAACACAATTTCGACACAGCTTGTTACATAATTAAGGCGGTTATAACACTTCTGTCATAACTGACACAGTTATGACAGAATTGCAATACGTGACAGAGTTACGCCACTTTCAAAAATATTCAATAACGTCTGTCAAAATGACGAAATTCGTAATGGCTTCGACAGTTAAGGCACAGTTAGAAAATAAGTAGGAGGCGTGAGAAGGATTCGAATCTATAGTCTGGGCATTGCCAAGCACACGCCTTAGACCACTACACCACGACATGGCCAGAAGCATTGCAACCTGGGATTCAAATGAATCCCGTAAGGTTCCTAAGACTTCAACTGAAGCCTAATCAAGGTGTCACAGCTTGATTAGGATGTGAATCACGCACTCTGGCTTGTAGTCTAGGAATTCTACCTTCTTTGCTTCTCTTCAAATGCACAAAGAAAACCCATTAACGTAATGTAGCAATGAGAAAATTAACTGGAGCTGGTATGGATCTCATTTATACACCATTCGAATCTGCTTCTGGTTTTTTCCCCTCCCCTGTTTAGGTACTTTCTGCAACTTTGAAAATGTTGGTGTTCGATTCCGTGGCGAAACGTTCATAAATGTGCTATACAGCAGCGGTGTTTGGACAGAGGTCTGCGCCGGGGGAGTGGGATGCACTCCCAGTACATCGGTTTCCCAATTCGACTTAACCCGACTTGTGCTATCCCCCTATTTTCTTCAGAATATCCAGGTCGTTACTGAGTGTAGGAAAACCGCCCCAAATACGAAACTTGTTAAGATTGATTTTTTTTATTTAAAACAAAGTTTAGTAACTATAAGTCAACTTGTGTTCACAGCCATTCATTTCATTGGTATTATAATTCATCTGTCATGTGACCTGTGTCTTTTTCAACGTACCAGTTTTCTGCTTAATCTTTGTGTGATATATCTTAAGGTACCGTCGGCCGAGCGGACAGCACACTGGACTTGCTATCCTGTGGTGCCGGGTTCGATCCCGGGCGCCAGCGAGAAACAATGGGGCAGAGTTTCTTTCACCCTATGCCCGTGTTACCTAGCAGTAAAATAGGTACCTGGGTGTTAGTCAGCTGTCACGGGCTGCTTCCTGGGGGTGGAGGCCTGATCGAGGACCGGGCCGCGGGGACACTAAAGCCCCGAAATCATCTCAAGATAACCGTTCAGAACTGTCGTTACCGGTACTAACCTTGTCTCATTTCTAACTAGTCTTGCTAGGTTTGAAATTCTTCTAGATACACTACACCATGATTAGTTTCTACATAGCCGTCTTGCTTTATCAAATTTCCTAGTCCAATGGTTAACCATTTCGGGTCAATATTATTGGGAGTGTTTGTATTTGTTTATGTTTATATTTGTTTAGACATGCAACGTTTAAAACCTTCAATTACAACGATATTGAGTTTTAATTTACAATTCTAGTATAATTAGGTGCCAAGTCATCCGGCGCTGAAATGTATGAAGAAACGGAGAAGAAACGGATAGTTAAGCAATATATAATTATGAGTTATAAGGGAAAAAAAGTCTTGCAGCGACTGTCAAGAAAAGCAGTTATAGTTTTGGAGAGAAAGTTACATGAAATATGACTGGAAAGGCAAAGAAGAACGAGAAAAGTGTAATTAAAAACGATATTAGGAGGGGAAGCGAGGACCAGTGGATGCCGAGGTAAGAGTAGGTGAACTCTAGGTAGGTGAAGGGAAGGGAAGGGAAGGGAAGGAATGATGCCCAACCATTTGGACGGTCGGGGATTGAACGTCGACCTGAATGAAGCGAGACCGTCGCTCTATTAAAATGAGAACAGATGGAAACAAAAGGCTTACAGGAAAGTCTAAGATGCCTTCTGCCATTGCCGGTTCATGAAGACATGCGATCCGCAGCTTCAGTTCATGAAGACGGATCCTGACACACCAGGAAAACACACCGCTAGATCTGACTAGAAGCCGCAGCTAGGAAGGGGAGAAGGGAACTATCAGGGAGAAAGCGTCAAGTCATTGCGACTATATAGCATTGGGAAGGGATCAGGATAAGCATTTAGGAAAGGACGGGGGAGGAAAGGAGTCACTTTCCCTGTCCGCCCAACCACTTGGACGGTCGGGGATTGATCTACCATTGAGAGACAACATCATCTAGTTGATATTAAGAATGGAGGAGGAGAAGGAAATGGAAAGTGTGAGCGTTATCGAAGAAGAAAGGAGAATGAAAGGAAAGCAGAAGCTGAGAAAAAGAGGGTCGTCAACGAGACAAAGACGACTGAGAACCATCAGTGGTTCTAAGTCGTTCCTACCAATTAGTGATAGGAACCCTAATGGGTAACCAGATAGCCTAATGGGTAACGCAATCAGCTCACCTCTGTGCCATAGACAATACACTTGGCCATGTCTGGCGTCTCTAGAGGTCAAGCAAAGAGTTACAGAGTAGCGAGGAGCAACTTTCTCTCTCCTTGCTGTGTACACCTACACTGAGGCCCCACTGTAGCATCTGGTTGCAATCGCTGCAAGAGGCAATATTAAAAGTAACAATATTTTGTTGACTTGTGTCGTTTGGGTTAGGTTAAGTTCTAAGTTTTTATCTGGGGCTTTGCTACCAAATTCCATAGTGGTTCTCTCGTGATGGTTTGAAGTCTCAGTTAAGTAACAATGTAATACTTCTAAAACTCTTTGTGAGCGCCCTGATCTAAGCCAGACTTCGAACCCTCGATGATCCAGGTGAATTAAATGATATTATTCAGGATTTTTTTATAGATTTTTTTTTCATAAATTGTATATACATACAAATGCAATTTCTAGCGGTGCTTGGGTCAGCAGAGTATCCCAGATCTCTCCTCCTGTCTCTGTTTATATTCCATATTCTCTCTCTCTCTGTCTCTCTCTCTCTCTCTCTCTCTCTCTCTCTCTCTCTCTCTCTCTCTCTTTCTCTCTCTCTCTCTGTCTCTCTCTCTCTCTCTCTCTCTTTCTCTCTCTCTCTCTCTCTCTCTCTCTCTCTCTCTCTCTCTCTCTCTCTCTCTCTCTCTCTCTCTCTCTCTCTCTCTCTCTCTCTATCTCTCCCCCGCTCTCTCTTTCTCCCTCCCTCACTCCCACTCCCCCTCCCTCTCTCTCTTTCCCTCTCCAATATTGTCACTAATACCTCTAAGAAAACGTGTCTTCATAATTTACGAAACAAAGAATAAAAGATCCCCATTGCCTTTGCAGCTGTGGGGAAAGCGTCTGTTATATGCTGCTATATATAACTATATATGGTTAATTTTCTATAAGAAAAATAAATTATATATATTTTTCAAAATATATAGCAAAGTGAGTCCGAAACCCACTGCAAAATCAGTGGTGGAGGTCAGTGTGTGTCCCTTGACAGTATGTATGTATGTATGTGACAGAATTGTGATAGTAATTTTTTAAAAATTCCAACGTTTCTATTGCTTACAGTATCATCAAGTAAAATATTCGGTACTTTGTAACATAATCTGAGGCTGAGGCTAATCTTATCTTACATCCTCTCTTGCCAAGAAACTTGACGGCAAGAAATGAAGAATTACTTCAACGCTTTGATCAATAGTGAATTAATCATTCCATGAATTTTAAATATTCAAACAAATGATGCTATTTTGCAGCTCCAAAAAAAAAATAGATTACAAAGTAAGAAGGACGTAAAACTATGCATAAATTTCTCAATTATAAAGAGGCCGTCTAGATAATAATGAAAAATCGCGGGCGATATATGCGTTGCAAATTTTCTTGCCCAAAATTTATTGCCGTTGCAAATTTACGTGTCTTGACCGCCATTCATCAAGCGTGATTAGCAAGCCATCAGCCGTGTCATTATCTGTGTTGTGTGTGTGTTGTGTGGTGTGTGTGTGTGTGTGTTGTGTGTGTGTGTGTGTGTGTGTGTGTGTGTGTGTGTGTGTGTCTGTTGTGTGTGTGTTGTGTGGTGTGTGTGTGTTGTGTGTTGTGTGTGTGTGTGTGGTGTGTGTGTGTGGTGTGTGTGTTGTGTGGTGTGTGTGTGTGTGTGTGTGTGGTGTGTGTGTGTTGTGTGTGTGTTGTGTGGTGTGTGTGTGTGTGTGTGTGTGGTGTGTGTGTGTGTGTGTGTTGTGTGTGTGTGTGTGTCTGTTGTGTGTACTCACCTATTTGTACTCACCTATTTGTGCTTGCGGGGGTTGAGCTTTGGCTCTTTGGTCCCGCCTCTCAACTGTCTCAATCAACTGTGTGTGTGTGTGTGTGTGTGTGTGTGTGTGTGTGTGTGTGTGTGTGTGTGTGTGTGTGTGTGTGCAAATGTTCCACTAATCACCGAGGAAGCAATCTACATACATTTCCCTCACACGTATATAGTGCCTCTCACGTCTGTATTAACATACAAGGCCAGTTACATCCTCTTTCACAGTAACACAATAATACACGCTCGCATACACTACAATACACGCTCGCGTATACAACAATACACGCGCGTCTACACAATACATACCTGTACACCCATTACACACAACAGGACGTCATAGACTATACAATACGCCTTTCAGCGCAAAGGATGCCATACAGTATACAGGATGCCATACAGTATACAGGATGCCATACAGTATACAGCTCTTGGAATCTAGCGCCTCATACATTGTTAACTCATAGTACAACTGAGGAGTTAATTGTGTTAAGAGAAAAATTATTCACTTATAAAATGTAATGAAACTTAAGATAAAATTTTAAATGTTTAGAAACGTAATTAGCATTAGATATCGAGTAATGGAACCAGATTGAGAGAGGGAAGGAACTATCAGGGGGAAAGCGCCAAGCCATTTACGACTATATAGCACTTGGACGGGGTCAAGATAAGGATTTGGGATGGGACGAGGAAAAGGAATGGAGCCCAACCACTTGGACAGTCGGGGATTGAACGCTGACCTGTATGAAGCGAGACCTCTCTCTATATCCCTCTTTGATACCTACTCTTGTGTCCTCTGAAAACTGGCCTCATATATAATTTCGTGATTTAATACTAAGCTAAATTCAACTGGCTGAAAATAGCTATAGGCGAAGCATTTAGAAGGTATATTCTACCCATCAACAGGTTCCTTGATCAAATGATTTAGCAGGCAAAGTCCTAACAAGGCCACAAATTATTCTTACTCTCAAGTGACCTGCACAGTTAAACAGAAGCACATCATATCATGTATAATTATTACCACGTCTATTCTCTCTGGACTATGTGAACTGCTTTGGCTGTCAAAACACTTGAAGTAAAATAAGAGGAGAGAAGACTAAACAATTCTACATATCTTTTCTACATTGTACATTGAAATGTGTATAATATCTGATATGTTTGTTGGTATATGTTGGCAGAAGGTTTATCTGATGTAATAGATTGTAACCTCATGAAATGTGTGTTTATGTCTATAATTTGGACCTTGTGAATCATGTGTGATCTTCTGCCCTGTGAGTCAGTGAATACGAGCATCATCCTCTCTTCAATAAGATCTAATTGAATCACTCCGATTAAACAACATTGTATATTATTTTTTGTTCAATGAAGATGTTACAAATAACAAGTTAGGTAGAGTCAAAGTAACACCTCAACGCAGAGTCGACAGCAGTAGGCAGACACTGGCTTCAATTCTCTATATAAGAATGCGTGATACAAGCTTCCCTCTCGTCCAGCCACCTCAATGTTTATTTGCCCTTCACATACATCACAAAAGACTACATTCCATAAGAAATTCAAGAATAAAAATATATCAATACACAGAAAGCCCTGTCATCACAACACACGCACACACAAGCACTTCTGTGTGCACTTTCTGGTATAAATGAAAGGTACTTGAGGTACTTGAAAGGTACCTCAAAGTGAGGTACTTGAAAGCAGTATCTCACAGGCCATTGAACGCGAGTCGCATCAACTGTTATGTCAAACTTGTACTATGTGTTCGAGGCATTGTGATGAGAGCCCGTTAAAATATACCTAGGCCCTAGTCACTTGAGGGAACAGTACTAGTGAGATGTATATCATCTATTGTCACTATCATATCCGTCTCCCTCCGGTATATATTATTCCATGTTTAGTCCATCGTGAAATAAGAGGAAAAGGCGTGTGAAGGTATTTTCTGTTCTTTTTTCCCTATCTACCTTTCGCCAAAAAAAGGGCGCACAAATACAAAACAATAGTGTAGCGAGATGGAAGTATTTTTGGCAGCGAGGGTGGTGAGAAAGGGGCGCGGGAACAAATGGGGAGAGTGAGCAGAAATAGGGAAGAAACGTATGTAAAATTGAGGTGAGGAAGAGCCTGGTAGTGAGAGAGAGAGAGAGGGGCAGAAAAACGCATACCCACAAACACACACACACACACGGTTGAGAGGCGGGACCAAAGAGCCAAAGCTCAACCCCCGCAAGCACAATTAGGTGAGTACACACACACACACACACACACACACACACACACACACACACACACACACACACACACACACACACACACACACACAGTATGAGAAAGCGTACTTTAAATCACCAGTTTCGTATCATAAATTGAATGATCTATTAGACACATTATCCTCACTACGGCAGAACAGGTTATGATAAAAAAAAATAAAACTCTCTCTCCTGCCCTTTCCAGCGATACCCACCAGGAAGGGAAACAAAGATCCCCGCTAGAAGGTACCATGATTAAGAAAGAAATCTTGTAAGGTTGATATGGAAGTCGTGTTCGTAAGAGCTATTGCTATTATCACTATCCATCACTATTGTTCATTTGATGCATCACGCTATTGTGATTTCTGTGTGCAAATACATTAATACACTCGCATGTTCATTGTCTAATATTAAACAACTATTTTGTTGCTTTTTCATAAACAAAAAAAATCAACACGTGCGACAAAGACATTAGAAAACAATCTTAGCCCAAGAAGAGACAACTTTAAGGCCAAAAGAAAAACGTAATCCCAATGAGGAATTAACTCAAAACAGAATTTCGGCGAGAGAAAATTTAATTTTCGCGAGGAAATTATTTTAGTTCCAGGTGGACAAAAAAGTAATTTCGGTAATGTAGAGGAGAGAGTAAGGTTTGAGAGAGAAAATGTAATTTTCATGAAAATTCTTATCAATTTTCTTCATGTTTAAAGACTGCTATCAAGAGTCTTCCTATTTTCTGTTTGTTTACTTTTTTTAACGAGTGGTTGATAATTATATCACGTTGAAGTGTTTTTCCTTTGGGTGGGTGCCTGTGCCTCACTGTGCTCACCTATGTGTACTTGCGAGGCATGCCTCAGTTCCTGAGCCCTGCCATCCAGTTACCTATACTTGAGACTATGGATGAAATTACACCCTCAACTACCTCCCATTTCAACTTGCTAACTACTACTACATAGTAGTACTTTCTTACATCCTTATCGCTCGTCAGAGTGATAAGGATGAATGATTTCCAACCATGTTCATGTTTACGGTTTCGTTTTATCTTCTTTAGCAATGCCTTTAATAATCGTGTATGATGTGATCATGTTAGCTTCGTACCTTCACTGGGATGCTCCCGGACGTAGGTTCGAATCCTCGTCACGGCCCTTGTGGATTTGTGCATTCGTACTTTCTTTTTCCAGTGTAGTGAGATCTCTCTCTCGGCCCATTGTGTACCTTAGCCCTGTATACAGTGGCATCCTTGTAGGAAATCTATGGATTATCTTTAGTTATATCTAGAGTTGCGACAAATTCTAGCGCTGGTCTAACATAATGTAATGCCCAGACAGCTTCCTTGTATAGGTGTCTGAAGTTTGCACGAATATTCGTCTTCCTTGCATATGCCGATGATATCCTGACAGTGTGTTCCTCCGATGATTGCCTAAGTGTTATATGACTTTACTCAGGTTTTATATATTTTCTGATTAAAATATTTACTTACCAAACAACTTGAACTCTCCTGGTGGAATCTTTATTCCCGTTTCAAATCGCATCAACGTGCAGGTGGGTAAAAGAACAGTAGGTAATTATTCATACCAACTTTTTAGCTTATCAAATCCAACTGAAGCTTTCTAGGATCGTCTGTTGTTTTGACTTTTCATCAGTTTTGCTTCTCTTTGGTAAACAAAGAAATGGAGGATGCTACTTCTTGTGTTATACGAATGACACATCGGAGACAACCTTAGTACTAATCTCTTGTGAACAAATCAATAGGAGCATGAAGAGGATTCGAACCTATGCTCTGGGTACTGATTTTCACATTGATACATCACGTTAATGTGATTTCTTTGTGCACTAAACCCAGTGGCACTACCCTAGTGCTTCTGGGATTAGTGGCACTATGGTAGTGCATCTAATGGCAGTGGCTAATCGCACTCCATTCTGATAAATCTTTCTACTACTCTTTGCTTCCTGTTGGATGGGAAACTCAACATGCTTCCTGTTACTCTAGCTTATTTCTGAAGTATATGCTGTACCCTGAGTGGAATAGTGACGAATACCTGCTGCCAGTCATGGAAGATTGAAATTGAAATTGAAATTGAAATAAGTTTATTGAGGTAAAATACACACAAAGGGATGAGGTAGCTCAAGCTATTCTCACCCCGTTTGGAAGATATGGTCACCATATCACATCTTTATTATATGATCAAGGACATTTAAGTCACTGAACTCAAGCAGGTTTGTCAGACATGACTTCTGTAAGTCTTCGATGAAGCTTTATCGCAAAATGTGTCTCTTCCAGGTATTCCATTCGCCTCTGATTAATTTATTCTAAAACACTACACGATATATATGTCAAAGACGCAGGTTTGTAGTTTCGTGTCTCCTATCTATCCTCTCTTTTTATACATATGTATGATATTAACAGTCTTCCAGCTCTCTGTCAGTTCTCTTTGTCTAGTGAAGCATAATCATATATTGCAAGGTTTATGTAGAGCTTCAGCTGAGTTCTTTAGTTATCAGAGAAAAGCCGAAAGAAGAAAGAAGGACAAGAAGATAGGTGGAGAAAAATTGGTGAGGAATGAAATGGAACGAAAATTTGAGAAAAGGAGAAGCAGGGGAAGATAAGGGGGGTGGGGAGAGGGGACCAAGATAACTGATATGTGAGAGAAAAGGGGTTGGGGAAGGATGGGATTAGAGGGGAATGGGGCGGAAGGAGAGGAAGGAAATTGGTATGTGAATGAGGGGAAGAGGGAAGGGGAGGTGGAATTACAGAGGAGAGCAGAAGAGGGTTCAGAACAGGGAATTACTTTTTTTTAATGTGTGTGTGTGTGTGTGTGTGTGTGTGTGTGTGTGTGTGTGTGTGTGTGTGTGTGTGTGTGTGTGTGTGTTCACCTAATTGTGCTTGGGGGGGGGGTTTAGCTTCGGCTCTTTTGTCCTGCCTCTCAACTGTTAAAAATCTGGTGTACAGGTTCCTGAGTCTATTGGACTCTATCATATCTACATGTCAAACTGTGTCTGGAGTCTGCCTCCACCATATCACTTTCATTTTTAACTACTCTAATACTGAAAAAAATCATAATGTCTCTGTGGCTCATTTGGGTACTCAGTTTCCACCTGTGTCTCCTTGTGTGAGTACCACCCGTGCTAAATAATCTGTCTTTATCTACCCTGTTAATTCCCATGAGAATTTTAAATGTAATCATGTCTTCCCTAACTCTTCTGTCTATCAGCAACTTGGGGTTCAATTCATGTAGCCTTTCCTCGTAACTCATACCTTGTAGTTTTGGGACTAGTCTGGTGGCATACCTTTTGAACCTTCTCCAACATCGTATTGAACCTAACTAGATATTGACTCTGCTGGAGCCGCATACTGCAGATTTGGTCTGACATATGTGGTGTACAATATTCTGAATGATTTCTTATACATATTTCTAAAGGCAGTTTTAATGATAGCCAGCTTCGCATATGTCGTTAACTATAGCATTTTGACGTTATCTTCAGGAGGTGATTTCAACTCATAGTTCCTTCTCTGTCCGCTTCATGGAGGATTTCATGAGGATTTTATGTCTTGTGTCTTGCCTCCTACTCCCTCCACCTAGTTCTATTAACTTACATTTACTTGAGTTAAACTCTAGTAACCATTGGTTGGACCAGTCTTTCAGTTTTCCAGGTCATCCTGTAGTCTCTTGCCTTATTCCTCTGCCATAATCCTCCTCAGAGTTTTTACATCATCAAACATTGAGAGGAATGAGTTTAATCCCTTCGGAAGACCATCACAATATTTTCCATCACCTTGTAACAGTGGTGGGATGACCTAGTTGAACCTTGTAGGTTGTGACTTTTAGGGTGGCTACCTTGGCTACCTTGAGGTGCTTCCGGGGCTTAGTGTCCCCGCGGCCCGGTCGTCGACCAGGCCTCCTGGTTGCTGGACTGATCAACCAGGCTGTTAGACGCGGCTGCTCGCAGCCTGACGTATGAGTCACAGCCTGGTTGATCAGGTATCCTTTGGAGGGTGACCACCACTTTCACACCCTAGGAGGTCAGGTTCAACTTCAAGTAAGTTTATTGAGATAATAAGATACATCTCACAAGAATAGAATCGCTTAGGTTCCTTACGGAGGTGATGTAGTGTAATACACAACCCCACCTCTGATACCTTCCCAAAAATGTTAGGGTGCTAATCTCTCTTTTTTTTTTCGAGAAGCCACCAGCAACATCCCATTCACCTGGGCTGTATGGGTCTCGAACCCTGGGACTCCACGCGTGGGAGGCCGACGCTCCATCGACTGGGCTATGAGCAGTCTTAAAGGAATCTCTTAAATTCATAAATAGAATGTTTATTTCTAAGGAAGTGTGGATGACAATTCATGTTTGAAACTCCTGTGGGAACAGAGGAAGATACTTTTCTCAAGTAACTGGACAAGATGATTCGTAAATGCTGTGAGCTGAGGGGTTGAGATTGGACAGAAGTGTATGCTTCTTAGAGTGGCATCACCAGGGATGGAGAGAGAGAGTTCTGGTGTCTCCCACAGATTATCACAACTGAATATTGAGTGAAAACCTGTTTCCATTGTCTTACATCACAAGCATCGAAAATTCCGAGTGCCTTCTTAGAGAAAAGATAGCATAAGATGTACATTAAAAAGTTAATAAATGTATAATTATTTGCTTATTCTGTGTATCAATTCGCTCTTGTATTATTCACAGAGGGTCTGCTAGGCTCGGTATTCTTTGACCTTCTTATTCACTTTGTGGCTGATATTATCACTTGTTACATTACTTCCTTCCAGGTAATCCGGCGTAATTAACAAAAGTGCCGGATTAGAATGAGGCGAGAATTACTTGATTGGAAAGTGAATAGTCAGACTTCACGGTACTCCTTCACCCCCGAGCAAGTGTAAAACTGTTTTTGAGAAAGTTGCAGTAGGCTGCTGTTCGAATTAAGTTTCTCCACCACCTACAGTAGTTACCGTCATGAACTCTTCCGTGACTCCGTGCTCTCCTCCGCCAGTCATCGTAATTAGCAAAAGTAATAATTTTCATACCAAGCGGAGGTGGTGGCAGTATTACGTTCTTAAGTTCATTTTTAAATGATTGCAAAGGGTGCCGGCAGTGGTGGTGAAAATCAAGGTGTTATGCAGGCGATGAGTCACAATAACGTGGCTAAAGTAAGTTGACCAGATCACACACTAGAAGGTGATGGGACGACGACGTTTCGGTCCGTCCTGGACCATTCTCAAGTCGATTGTGGATTGTCGATCTCACAATCGACTTGAGAATGGTCCAGGACGGACCGAAACGTCGTCGTCCCTTCACCTTCTAGTGTGTGGTCTGAGCAAGGTGTTATAACCTTGCATAGTATGCAAGTTAATCCACACTGGCTCGGTAGTTCAGTGCCTCCTATCTGTTTTTTCCCTTCTTGTATATTGAAACCACAATTCCAACTTTTTGGTAGTTCTCCTTTTTGGCAGTGACCTCTTATATACCATGGAGAGAGGCAAGCTTGGTGCTTCTGCTCACTCTTTTGGTACCCATGGTGAGGTTCCCCTCTAGACCCACAACCTTTGGCAGGTCCAGTTACAACATGTGCTCACCACTGGTAATATTAAATTCCTCCAGTGGTGTCTGGTTTAATCCACCCCCCCCCCCCTCTCTTAGTTCATGAACGTCCTCTAGCTATAATGTGAAGACCTGGAATATCTTGTAGAGTTCCTCACACACTTCCTTGTCATTCTCAGTGAACCTGTCCGCCCACTTTTTTCAGTTTCATTACCCATTCCCTCACTGTTGCTTTCTTCCTGACGTGGCTGTGGAGCAGTTTGGGTTTGGTCTTTGCTCGATTTGCTACATCATTTTCAAACTGTCTCTCTGCTTCTCTTCTCACACTAAGGTATTCATTCCTAACACTATAGTATCTTCCTCTGCTCTTGGGTATTCCGTTATTTCTGTACTTGTACTTGTACTTGGTCGCTTTACCACCCTCACGTCCCTGATTAAACCATGGGTTCCTACTTTGCATTTCGTTACATTCCTTTTTGTACTGGGATAAATTTATCTACCGTTTCCCGAAACGTCTGTGTGATGAACAAATCATCACTGTGTGATGAACAGACACAGTTTGTCTGTGTGATATAGTCCATTATATCTTGTGCACCCTTTCCTCTGAGCTCTGTTACCCTTGGTATTTGTATTAGGAATTTACTTATCTCCTATTAGCTTAAGTTTCGGTATGCCAGCCTCTGATGTTCTCGTCCCTTGCCTGAGTAAGCTATCCTTACTCCCACCTGATATTCAAATGTCTATCTTTCCATGGTTGAACTTTTCTATGATTAGAAGTTAGGATCGATTCTAACAGGCGACAAAGTAATAATTGCTATTATAGTTATAACTCACATTTTGTTTGGTATACTCCTGTCTACTACCAAGATCTTCGGTTCTCCTATTGGCACGGTGCCTGTTATGTAGCCTGTAAAGTAACCATTTCAAAACTCCAGTACTTTGTTGTCAGCAAGGCCACTCCTCTTCCTCCTCTCCTTCCCTGACCCCTCTTTATTACTCTGTAGCCTTGGGGGAAGCATTGCATTGCTATGATGCCTGGCAATTTCGTTTCGATGAGTGCTATTACATCAGGGTTCTTTTATTTTTGCTCTTTCACCAAGCTCACTTGCCTTATTTGTAATTCCATCCTATTTCTAGGTAACAGGTGCATATGGATAAAAGAAACTTTGCCCATTTGTTTCTGCCGGCCCCGGGAATCGAACCCCGGTGCAAATGATTACGTATCAAGCGTGCTGTCCATTCAGCCTCCGGCCCCCAGCCTGTGGTCTGTGTGTGTGTGTGTTTGTGTGTGCGCGCACGCGCGCTTGCCTGGGTATTGCATATATTTTTCAGTTTGAAAAAATAGATTTATCTGGCGTGTTTTGGTGTGCGTTCAATTCTACCCTCTGTCCGCATGCATCTGTCAAGTGTCTTTCTCGCCCTCCACACACACACACACACACACACACACACACACACACACACACACACACACACACACACACACACACACCATGATGAGGAACACACTACTACTAACTAATAACTAATAACACACTACTACTGTACTACACACACACACACACACACACACACACACACACAATATATATATATATATATATATATATATATATATATATATATATATATATATATATATATATATATATATATATATATATATATATATATATATATATTCCCTAATACTAGAGAATGCAGCGAGGTAATGTTACCTTAGAGGTACCTTTGTGCCCCATTGCTTCACAGGTACAATTTTAAGGAGCATAAAGTGTTCCATGGATATATTCCACGGCTTTAATATATGTTTTTCCTGTTTTTGTTGCATTTCGATTTAACTTGCAACGTCCTCTTGGGCGTTGTTTGTATATCCTGATGAATGTCAGCACTTTGAGACGTGACAGAAGGTCGAGGGGGGGGGGTAGAGAGAGAGAGAGAGAGAGAGAGAGAGAGAGAGAGAGTGTTTCTATTCCCAAAGTAATCTCCATGAATAGTTAAGCCTTCTGGAGGGAGAGTCGAACCGTTGTTGGTGTGTAACTTTAGATAATACATATACCGTCGGTTTTCTCCCTTTAACTCCCCCTAGTTACACCAACACCCTCTTGGCACTTTCCCCTCGTCCCTGCCTTTACTCTCCTCACTTTTGCCCTCTCTTCCTCCTTTTCTCTCCCCTTCATACTCTCCTTACTATCCTTGACTATAGCTTCACCTTAACTCTTTCCCCTGTACGTCGATATTCTCCCTTAACCGTTTTGTATTTGTTTCCTCTCTTGTTTTTCCCCTCGGCTGGTCCCCCTCATCTTCTTCATGCTTCATTCTCTTCTTTCACTTATTCTCACATTTGCCTTCCTTCAAATTCTCTCTCACGCGTCTTCGTATTTCATTTTTGTCGTGCTCTATGTTTTAGGTGTGTGATAATGAGCTTTTAAAGTGTATCTTTTCTTAGGACAGTGAACAGATTTACAGATACGTCGGTGCACTTAAGTACCGAATCAATAATTTGATCCCTTCGGTTACCTTCTTTTTCCATCTTTATTCGTATATTCAGGTTGTGATACAGTTACTAATGTGTATATCTCTCTCTCTCTCTCTCTCTCTCTCTCTCTCTCTCTCTCTCTCTCTCTCTCTCTCTCTCTCTCTCTCTCTCTCTCTCTCATGTAACGTTCACAATCAGACAGCAGATTCTATAAGGCGTCTAAAAAACACTCCACGGTATCCAAAGGTTTCTAAGACAAATTGCAAGCTCTCCTCGAAAATGATCTTGTGGAGCCAAATATCCAACAGTTGCAGGCTATAATCATGCACCAAAACAGGGAACTTTTTTCCATTTATATAGCAGGAAGAGGAAGACATATTATGGAAAGCAGGAAAATTCATCTTATTAGGATGAATTTACTGAAGATACTCCTCAAGTTGCTGTGTTAATGGCACAGTTAGGAGCAAATGGAGTAGTGAAAGGTTGAGCAGAATAATTCGTGAATATTTATACAAGAACCTGTGAAATAATATAGAAGAATTTAGAAGTATATTGAGGGGGGTTAAATGTCCCTGGTATTTATCTGATTTCCTACTCCACATGCAAGATAAAACGTGTAGAAAATGTTTCAGATGTTGACACAATGGAGAATGTTTAAAGTCTTTAGACTTCTATTATACCATCGTTTCAGGGTGAAGGATAAGGGGGGTGGGAAGCTGGGGGGTGAGGGGGATGAGGTGAGGGGAAGCAGCCTGAAAGAAAAAAAAAGCTTGCGAGGGACGTGACTGCTTAAAAGCGCATCCTTCAGCAGAGGGGGGGGGGGCAGTTTCAGGTAGACAGGGAATTTAGAGCTAAGAAGGCGAGGTGTAAGTGCTTCCTCTCTGCTTCATCCACCAAACAAAGTCTGCTGCAGCTGAACAGAAAGCCGCTAGTGTCACAGCGTGTTGCACTAATATAAGGAACGTATTGCTCAAACGAGAAGAGTTGGCAACGTGTGTGATTGCAGAGAGTCCAGACATCATCGCCCTCAGCGGAACATTGCTCAATGCAGCACACACACTCTCGTTAGCAGAATTTTCATGTGAATATATTGCAGTTTGCAAGCATATGGTCCAAAGGTCGGGGGGTAATAATGCTTATATATATATATATATATATATATATATATATATATATATATATATATATATATATATTCCCTTTCATTATCTTTACTACTGTGGTCATCTCCGTCTCTTTTTTCCCTTGCTTCCTATCCTCTCTTCTCTCCCACAACCTTATCCTCTCCCTGACTATCCATGCCAACCTTGACTATCTCTCTCACTCCTGACTATCCATGCCAACCTTGACTATCTCTCTCACCCTTGACTATCCTTGCCAACCCAATATTTTTGCTCCATTTCCTATATATTTTGGTCTTTTCCTGTTCTTCTGTCAAGCTCACCAACTTAACTGATAGGTACATCAACAGCTTTGCAGGCCTGAAAGGTCGGCAGGCCATCCCCGATGGTCAGAATGGTTGGATAACGAATATTTCGGTGTCATATGTTTAGCACTTTCTCTGGTTAATTCGGTAACCTGTTTCGTGCCGTACTCACTCTCACACACACTCTGGCGCTACACTTTGCCCGGCCCCGCCTCTCATCGACGCTGGTACTGCATTAATGAATGAAGACCCCAAAGTGGTGCCCCGTTCCCTGGAGCTTTAGATATTTATTTAACAGTCACCGCTCAGGTCATGGGCGCTTCGACACACGTCAAGTATTCATCATTTGTCCCTCCCTCTCTCTCTCTCTCATCTCCCTCTCTCTCTCTCTCTCTCTCTCTCTCTCTCTCTCTCTCTCTCTCTCTCTCTCTCTCTCTCTCTCTCTCTCTCTCTCTCTCTCTCTCTCTCGCTCTCTCCCTTGGGCTCTGTCCGTCACATCCACATCATATCCCCCCTTCCAGTTGCTGTATAGTCATTTTGATTTCAGTAATTATCAGAAGAGAGGGTCATCTCTCTCTCTCTCTTCTCCGGTCTCTTACTCTTGGCGTCTTATACTCGCTCCAACTTTAACCGGGGGGATAGGGGAGGGCTTGCGTCCTCTCCGGCGGCCTCCTACCCCCCTTCTTGGTCCTGTTGATGGTGGATCCTCTCTTGACTAGTTTCTTTAATCTTCCGTTACTCCTCTTCCCACGATTCCCGTTCCTTTCCCCCCACGCCTGTATACCTCACTACCTCTACCCCCGTTCCTACTACCACCTCCCTTCTCCTATTCTATCACAGTTTCTACTTCTTCTCCTCTTTCCCCCTTTATCATATTACCTACATCCTCCCCCCTCCCTTTCTCTGACCCTAATACCTCCCTCCCTTCCCCTCCTCTGTAACCTGTCCCAGGACCTTCCCTTCCTCCTGCTTCCTCCTCTGTGCTGCCCTTCGTCACCCAGATCGTCTTCGGCTAGTTTGTCCTGGTCTCGGGCGCCAAGCCGGCTTAATTTTTTATTTGTTCAACCGAGAGGTGCATTGTGTGGTGGTGTCCGGTGAGAGACACACTGTGTGCGGCCCTCGAATTCGGTTATCTGTTCCGTAAGCTGTTGGCTCCCTTCTTGCTGTTCCGTAAGCCGTTGGTTCCCTTCATGCTGTTCCGTAGGCCGTTAGCTTCCTTCTTGCTGTTCTGTAAGCCGTTAGCTTCCTTCTTGCTGTTCTGTAAGCCGTTAGCTTCCTTCTTGCTGTTCTGTAAGCCGTTAGCTTCCTTCTTGTTGTTCTGTACGCAGTGATGGACCCCTTCCGTCCCTCCCGTTGTCTGGGAGTCGCGATATTGCCCGTTCCTCCGTCCCACTGACAGGTAACCTGACTTCTGTCTGCTTAACAATGGCTTGGCAGAGAGATAACAGGTGCTGAATACAGAAGGTTACTTGTTGGGTGGAAATATTAGGTAAACCGTCAACTTTTGACAGTTGACAGTTTTTTTTTTTTGACAGTTGACATTGGTGTGGTTGGTGTGTGTTTCTGTGGTTGGTTGGTGTATTTTGGGGGTTAGGTGGTGTGTTGTTGTTATAGATTCAGCTACTCAGGACAAGTTCCAAGTAGCACGGGCTATGGTGAGCCCGTAGTGGACTTACCTGGCACAGGAGCGGTGCTGTGTGCGGTGTTTATGTAGAAGTTCGTCAGTTATATAGCTGTTGGTGGGTTTTTGTGTGTTGGCATCTGGGGGGACTTGGAGTGTAAGTTGCTTGTGTTGCATTCAAAATAATTGTGTTGTTCCTCCAGCACACAGGAGCAGCTACTTCTCGAGGTGCCATATTGGTGCGAACCTGCTCGACCTCGACCCCCTGGTACTTCCTCGACCTCGACCCCTGGCACTTCCTCGAGTCCTGGCACTTCTTCTCCCTCAACCCCTGGCACTCATGATTTGTTTTTCAGAATAAGAGATATTATGACAGGTTTCTTTATGCTTCATGTTCACTTCTATCAGTCTTTCCCCACTACTCCTCTATCATCTCTCTTCACAGAGAGAAAAATATTACATTTTTTACGACAGAAACTTTGCTCGCGTGTCAATATTGACATCTAAATTGATCCGCAGTCGAGTGTCAAAATCTATTACCGAACAAAACCACTAAATCTATGATCAAAGTTGAGATTACCTCTTGAGCGGTCGTTCTGTTAGCTCAAGTTTACCTCCCCTTAAATTGTTGGCCAACTCGGCCACTGGCTGTAAGTGAGCGGACGAGGGGAGTGTGTGAGAGAGGTGAGAGTGACAGGACGAAAGGGGGAAGAGTAAGAGAATGAGAGAGAGGATAGTTTGATGGAGTGACGAGAGGAGAGAGAGAGAGAGAGAGAGAGAGAGAGAGAGAGAGAGAGAGAGAGAGAGAAGACGAGAGGATGATGTGTCTTGGTGGTCACTAGTAAGAGGAGTTTAGCTGTGTGAAATACTATAAAAAAATAGAATAGTTACCCCATTACCTTGAAAAAAAAGGAACGTGACTTGAGAAACTTTCCAAGCTGCTCTCGCTGCCTCCATCTCGCTGCTATATATGATCTGCTGTATATATATATATATATATATATATATATATATATATATATATATATATATATATATATATATATATATATATATATATATATATCGTACCTAGTAGCCAGAACGCACTTCTCAGCCTACTATGCAAGGCCCGATTTGCCTAATAAGCCAAGTTTTCATGAATTAATTGTTTTTCGACTACCTAACCTACCTAACCTAACCTAACCTAACTTTTTCGGCTACCTAACCAAACTTAATTTATAAAGATAGGTTAGGTTAGGTTAGGTAGGGTTGGTTAGGTTCGGTCATATATCTACGTTAATTTTAACTCCAATAAAACAAAATTGACCTCATACATAATGAAATGGGTAGCTTTATCATTTCATAAGAAAAAAAATAGAGAAAATATATTAATTCAGGAAAACTTGGCTTATTAGGCAAATCGGGCCATGTATTGTAGGCTGAGAAGTGCGTTCTGGCTACTAGGTACGACATATATATATATATATATATATATATATATATATATATATATATATATATATATATATATATATATATATATATATATATATATAAATCTTAACCTAAAGTGAAATTTTTATGCATTAAAATTTCTCACATATTCTCCTTGACAAAATAAGTTCGAATATTTCGCTGGTGCCTCATTCATATATGTCTAGCGGCGAGAAATGCCTGGGCATTGAAATAATATTTTCTTCTCTCTCTCTCTCCCTTTTCGACCTTTATTTCCCACTTCTTTCCCCCCACTTTTTTTTTTACTCTTCAATTTCATCCTCACGCTTTATTCTCCTCTGACCATGATAGAGATGACCGAAAGGGGAAGCCATCTCTCACCTGTGAGCATTCCTCTACTTGATTAAGAGTGAATGATCTGCTGTGTAAACTATTCCCCTGTGAACGCTAAGGCTATCATTCTACCTTCCAGTGCACGTTTGCCTGTGAATTGGGAGTTATGATAGGCCCTTCAACATGTATTCTGACATCGTAAATATGGAACGTTGAAACTGTGTGTCTGGGCAGAGGATGATTTAAAATGACGTGGATGAAGAAATGTGTGAAATAGATTTGATGTACCTGACAGTTGAGTGGACAGCGCTTCGGATTTGTAGTCCTGAGGTTTCGGGTTCGATCCCCGGTGGAGGCAGAAAGGAATAGGCAGAGTTTCTTTCATCCTGATGCCCCTTTGTTCACCTAGCAGTAAATAGTTGTCTAACTGGGAGTTAGACAGCAGCTATGGGCTGCTTCCTTTGGATGTGTGACAAAAAGGAAGCCTGGTCGAGGACTGGGCCGCGGGGACGCTTAGCCCAGAAATCATCTCAAGATAACCTCAAGATAGTCCAAAGACGGACCGTAACGTCGTCACTTCTCCATCTTCTGAGCTGTGGTTTGGTCATCATGTGTGTCTGTGAGTCTTACAGCCTTCCTTACCATTGTACAGTGCCATCTGAAAATACAAACCTTTGTACTTGTTCTCACTCCAAAAATCTATCGAGGTTCTATGTCCTCTGATAACTACAAAGTACCAAGTAAGTAATTATCAAAAGAAGGCTCCAAGCTGGGGAGACTCTGTAGCATATACTAAACTTAATTAACACACTATTAAACAAAGTATTTGATTATATACTCATCGACTTTCACGCCGATGTACTAGACATTTCTGACTTTCAATTTGTATACAAAAACCTGGTTACTCAAGAACTATTTGTAGCTTGGTGGTGGTGGAAAATGGCCACGACAACGACTCAAAAGGCAAAGTTCTCTCTGGTTCTGGAGGCTTCCAAAGCCTTTAAACTTTGTTAACACGTCAAATGTTTTATACAGAATTGCTTAGCTGAAAATATGTCATATCTCGATTTTTATATTTTTCTTATCAGCTATGCAAATTTCTTGTCAAATGGAGAAAACTTAATTGTGGATAGAGGAATTGTTCTAGACGTGTTTGGGGGGAGGGGGTCCATCCTCGCACCCAGTGTGATCTATCCGGCTGGATGTCCACACCCACACCCAATTTCGGCACGGGCTCACCATAGCCCGTGCTACTTGGAACTTTTTGTTCCAGGTAGCGAATCTTAAACAACAACAACAACATTTAAGGCAATAATTCACAAACAAATTAAATCATTTTTGTCTGAAATGCGTCATCCATTCAGAAAACTCGATCAACTCTAGGCCCAGACTCTTGGGGCTAGCCTCACCCAAATTTGCAGAGGGGATGGTCTGGGGTACGGGATGAACATAGGCTGGTTGGGGTGGCCAGAATTCAAAAGGGAATAGCGTGCTAGGGTCACAATCAAGACACCCACGACAATTGTTTCACATCTCGCCACTATACCTTCGTAAATATTTTGAAAAACAAATTGAAAACAGACTTTCTTATTGAAATATTTTTCATTATTCATTGATGGGAAAATTAACATAAATTTCCTGCTGTTAAACTAAAGCAATAATCCTATAATACACGTAAATTATATTCTGAAATTAACCTTCCCCCCCCCCCCTCTAATAGACAGCTGAGAAGGGCGTCTATTATCACACAACTTGATGTGTTTCGGTCCACGACGGACCGAAACGTCGTAGTCTCTTCAATTTTGTAATGTATAGTTTGGTCATCAAACGTAACACCTCTGCAGTACACATCTGTCTACCACATGTAAAAATGTCATAATAACATAACAAAGAAACATGAAGATGAAACACAATGTATAACCCAATGACTCGAACAGTATGGCAAGAAAAACAATTATATTAACAAACCCACGAATCTTACTAAACCGAAAAAGTAAATTCTTAAAAACTTAAGTACTAGTTTTTGGATTTTTTACCTGCATCAGACAGGCGTCCAAAACCGATTGGTTTTGGACGCTTCTCTGGATGGTGGATAGCACCGTCCCGTGGTGTAGTGGTAAGACACTCGCCTGGCGTTCCGCGAGCGCTGTCATGGGTTCGTATCCTGGCCGGGGAGGATTTACTGGGCGCAATTCCTTAACTGTAGCCTCTGTTTAACGCAACAGTAAAATGTGTACTTGGATGAAAAAACGATTCTTCGCGGCAGGGGATCGTATTCCAGGGACCTGCCCGAAACGCTACGCGTACTAGTGGCTGTACAAGAATGTAACAACTCTTGTATATATATATATATATATCTCAAAGATAGTGCCGTCTGGTGGCTACACTATCCACGGATGTCACCCCCTCATCCCATTTCTGGAGCGTGGGTGGCGTGTCCCATAACTATTTGTCCCGGCAGTAACATGGTTAGCCCTACTGAAGGCAAGGGAATAAGAGTCACTCAGCAACGAACATATAATGTAGTGTATAATGCAGAATTATAGTAAGGGTATATGAACCCCCAGAGTTGACATAGAGTTGACAACAGACTGCTAGGGGGCTATATATATATATATATGTCGTACCTAGTAGCCAGAACGCACTTATCAGCCTACTATGCAACGCCCGATTTGCCTAATAAGCCAAGTTTTCCTGAATTAATATATTTTCTCTAATTATTTTATTATGAAATGATAAAGCTACCCATTTCATTATGTATGAGGTCAATTTTTTTTTATTGGAGTTAAAATTAACGTAGATATATAACCGAACCTAACCAACCCTACCTAACCTAACCTAACCTATCTTTATAAGTAAGGTTAGGTTAGGTAGCCGAAAAAGTTAGGTTAGGTTAGGTTAGGTAGGTTAGGTAGTTGAAGAACAATTAATTCATGAAAACTTGGCTTATTAGGCAAATCGGGCCTTGCATAGTAGGCATAGAAGTGCGTTCTGGCTACTAGGTACGACATATATATATATATATATATATATATATATATATATATATATATATATATATATATATATATATATATATATATATATATGTCGTACCTAATAGCCAGAACGCACTTCTCAGCCTACTATGCAAGGCCCGATTTGCCTAATAAGCCAAATTTTCATGAATTAATATATTTTCTCTAATTTTTTTCATATGAAATGATAAAGCTACCCATTTCATTATGTTTGAGGTCATTTTTTTATAATTGGAGTTAAAATTAACGTAGATATATGACCGAACCTAACCAACCCTACCTAACCTAACCAAACCTATCTTTATAGGTTAGGTTAGGTTAGGTAGCCGAAAAAGTTAGGTTAGGTTAGGTTAGGTAGGTTAGGTAGTCGAAAAACAATTAATTTATGAAAACTTGGCTTATTAGGCAAATCGGGCTTTGCATAGTAGGCTGAGAAGTGCGTTCTGGCTATTAGGTACGACATATATATATATATATATATATATATATATATATATATATATATATATATATATATATATATATATATATATATGTCGTACCTAGTAGCCAGAACTCACTTCTCAGCCTACTATGCAAGGCCAAATTTGCCTAGTAAGCCAAGTTTTCATGAATTAATTGTTTTTCGACTACCTAACCTACCTAACCTAACCTAACCTAACTTTTTCGGCTACCTAACCAAACCTAACCTATAAAGATAGGTTAGGTTAGGTTAGGTAGGGTTGGTTAGGTTCGGTCATATATCTACGTTAATTTTAACTCCAATAAAAAAAAATTGACCTCATACATAATGAAATGGGTAGCTTTATCATTTCATAAGAAAAAAATTAGAAAAAATATATTAATTCAGGAAAACTTGGCTTATTAGGCAAATCGGGCCTTGAATAGTAGGCCAAAAAGTGAGTTCTGGCTACTAGGTACGACATATATATATATATATATATTCTAGAGGATATTTAACTACAACTTTAGGCCTTCCGCGGTGTCATTTTGGCATGATTAGAAATTAGGTGATCCACGTCCTAGTTATATATATTGCTAATCATATTGTAGATATTATCTACGATATGGTTGGCAATGTATATAGCGAATGGGGGAGTATTGAGCATCGTGTATGCGTGCGAAGGTATCTGTTATCCGTAGCCTATGGCTTGGTCTCTCGGGGGATAGGGGTGGATGGGTAAGGATGGGGATTGGGGGGGGGGAGAGGGGGAAGGAAGAAGGTCATTTCTTATGAAGCTAATGCTTCATAACTCACACTAAGGCTAACATAGTCGACCCTTAGATCAGGGTTAAGTACTGTGCTTCGTCATCTTAATCAAGGTATAAAAGCGAGGGACCCGCTTGGATACTGAGAGAAGGGGGGGGGGGGGGGGAAGGGATAGGTGTGGGAGGAAAGGAATAGGTGGAGGGGAGAGGGGGAGGGACGGAATTTGGGTGTAGGAGGGAAGGAAGAGGCATGGTAATTTGGGAGGAGGAAGAGGAGTAAGGAAGAAATGGAAGGTGAGACTTGGATTGATGGGTGGAATCATATCGTGACTCTAGTTGATGGCCGGACCTTTGTATGTAAAGGAGATAGGTAAGAGTCTCAATAATCACATATGGCAACCGTTTGTGTGTGTAGTGAGCGATGACAAATATATATGTGGCTGGAAACATACATATAAGAAAACATTTTATTGCAACTGGGACAAGCATACAGATGATTGACAGAAACCTAGTGCTTAACAATACAGGTGATGTCTTGGAGTTGAACACTTCAATGGAAATGAAGAGTTACATGCTAGGCCTAGCATGCAAGGCAGCTATCATCCATCCCACAAGTTTGTCAACAATGAATTGATGTTTCGGTCTATTCTGAACCGTTATCAAGTCATGTAATGTCTTGATAATGGTCCAGAACGGACCGAAACGTCGTCAGTTCTTTATTTACAGATTACAGTGGGTTGAGTGACTGCATTTCAAGCGCGTTAGTGTAAGCACAGAAGGCCACCAAAAAAAAGTACAGATCTATGGCACATCTCGTACCTTCTCAACAGCGGTGGTGGTGGAATTTCATCATTTGCCCTAATTCCATCATAGGCAGAGAATTGTGGGGAAAGACTTATCTTCAGTCTTGACCTATTCTTATTAGAATAGTCAATACATCAATCAGAGCGTTCAACATCAAGTGAAATCAGCAGCCTCATTTTCATCTATAATCCCAATGTTTTGAAGGTTTTCTACGGAAGTTAACTCCATAAACAGCCAGAAATTTGACACCACAGTGCATGGTACTCTATCATCAACAGCCTCGATGCTAGCTGTTTTTTTCCGATCATTCCTTCAGAGATTATTCGTGAATTTAACAGTTGAAACTCCCTCTATCTTCCATGTAGAAACGCCTGAAATAGAGACTTTGCATTTTGGAACATTATGATTCCTGATGAACATTAGTTTAATTGAGAGAGAGAGAGAGAGAGAGAGAGAGAGAGAGAGAGAGAGAGAGAGAGAGAGAGAGAGAGAGAGAGATGAAGATCAAAGCGAGACTTAAGACAGCTTCGGCCTTGTTAACTGGTGTGAACAACTCGACATAACATTACTCGATGAATCGCGATTAATCCTCGGTCACGATTAATCCTTCACAATGTGTTGGCAGTCCTGCGTACCTCCCGAAGGCCGTCTTCTCTTGGACACTTCTACTCTTTTCCTCTTGTTTGTCCTGAAACTAAAAAAATATATTCGAATATTTTTTTACCCTTCTCTCTTATCTCATTTATTCTTACGGTTATTTCAAGTATTTATAGTAATTAGTATTATTTAGTTTTCTTCGTCTTTATTGATCCTGTTCATCCGGTTTATTATTGTTTTCCTTGTTCTCTGGTTCTTGTTTTTGTTGTTTTTATAATTTCATTGTCTTATAGTGAATGTAAACACAGCAGCTTTATGTTTACTTTGACAAATACTCCTTTATTTCTGATCCTTCATTTTAACATTGCTATTATTTCCCTGTTACTTTCTCCTGATTCGACCTTGCTGTTCCACTCGGCGTGTGCATGTATACTTCGGCCCTTCCAAACACCTTTTGTCCTTTAACTTGACTCTCTCTGTCTGTCTGTCTCTCTCTCTCTCTCTCTCTTCTCTCTCTATCTTCTCTCTCTCTCTCTCTCTCTCTCTCTCTCTCTCTCTCTCTCTCTCTCTCTCTCTCTCTCTCTCTCTCTCTCTCTCTCTCTCTCTCTCTTCTCTCTCTCTCTCTCTCTCTTCTCTCTCTCTCTCTCTCTCTCTCTCTCTCTTCTCTCTCTCTCTCTCTCTCTCTTCTCTCTCTCTCTCTCTCTCTCTCTCTCTTCTCTCTCTCTCTCTCTCTCTCTCTCTCTCTCTCTCTCTCTCTCTCTCTCTCTCTTCTCTCTCTCTCTCTCTGTCTCTCTGTCTCTGTCTCTCTCCTCTCTCTCTCTGTCTCTCTCTCTCTCTCTCTCTCTCTCTCTCTCTCTCTCTCTCTCTCTCTCTCTCTCTCTCTCTGTCTCTCTCTCTCTCTCTCTGCGCCTACTTTATTGTATGCCGGGTATTCTCCTCTTCGCCTTATCGATTCCTGGCGCGGCGGCCGTTCTTCAGTGAGCGTATGGGGCTTGCTGTGTAACCTTCCATGCGTTATGCTTCCCTCTTCTGGTCGATAGTCTGCTTGCTCTCGTTCTCTCTCGCTCGCTGTCTCTTCCTTGCGTTCTCTCTCTCGCTCGATGTCTCTTAGTCGCTCTACTTGCTTTTTATCTCGCACGCTGTCTCGTTTGCTCCAGCTCTCTTTAGCTCGCTCTCTCACAACCTCTTTTCTTCCCTCCTCTACTCCTTTTTTTTATACCTGGCGCCAATAAAAATACGAGCGCCAACGCATTGAATACAAATTATTCGACAGAGTTTCAATTTCTTTTTTTTTCTTTTTTTTTTCGGCGACATCAACTGTCCGGGAAGTCGCACTATTCTAGTCCCAAGACGCTCTCTAAGACATCTCACAGAAAACGGAATTTCACTTCATGCACTCCGTTTTTCATTGTGTTTCTGTTGCTGTCCAGACACTTATTAACGAAAAACTAAGCTTTCATACCATTGAGAGAGAGAGAGAATGGTCAACCCGTTCTCGCACTTGCGTACAGTCAATATTGACTTATTAAATAAGTGCATATGTGGCATACTAATTTATTGTGAATATTTTAGTTTACCTTGAAAAGCTTCATAGAAAACACCGACCTTACCTAACCTTCTTAGGTAAGGTCGGTATTGACTTAATAAGTCAATATTGACTGTACGAAAGTGCGAGAACGGGTTGGAATGCTTGGCATGTTTTTGCTTGGTGAAAGACTAAGAAAGACCAAGACCTTCTTATCGTTGGATCCGATAAGAAGTTATGCCTCTGTTAATCGTCATTCAACCTCGTTCAGCGGTTCTCTCATGTCTTCAGGATCTTCTCAATGAAATTTTAGGGAATCCAGTGCTCTTTGGATTCTCAAATTTTTTTTTGCTTCTACCTACTTTTTTATTTTTACTTTAATTACATGAAGCCCAACCACTTGGGCTGGACGGAAGAGCGACGGTCTCGCTTCATGCAGGTCGGCGTTCAATCCCCGACCGTCCAAGTGGTTGGGCTCCATTCCTTCCCCCCCCCCATCCCAAATCCTTATCCTGACCCCTTTTAAGTGTTATATAGTCGTAATGGCTTGGCGCTTTCCCTGATAATTCCCTTCCCTTCATCATGTTTAGCAAAGGAGAAGAAATTGCAAATTTAGCAAAGGAGGAAAATCAACATCAGCTTTGTATTTACAACTTTTTTCCCCATTTTGATTAAATGACATGTCGTAAATATGTAAATGACTGCAGATTTGTAAATGTCAGTTAAGGTACAGCAGGTTGTAAGTTTTATCGCTTCAAACGAGGCCCCACGGACTAGTCAGGGAGAGTTGGCCCACAATGAACATTCTGGTGTCGTATTCAGACTCACGCTACTCTCATTCCCCTCCTCTCTTTAAACCTGTCTGTCTGTACGTGTGTATGTGCCTGTCTGGCTGCCGTTATGCCTGCTTGTGTCTGTTTCTCTGCCTACTTGTGTCTGTTTCTCTGCCTACCTGCCTGTTTGTGTCTGTTTCTCTGCCTATCTGTGTCTGCTTGTGTCTGTTTCTCTGCCTTCCTGCCTGCTTGTGTCTGTTTCTCTGCCTACTTGTGTCTGTTTCTCTGCCTACCTGCCTGTTTGTGTCTGTTTCTCTGCCTATCTGTGTCTGCTTGTGTCTGTTTCTCTGCCTACCTGCCTGTCTGTCTGTCTGTCTGTCTGTATCTGTCTATTTCTGTCTAGGTCTCAATCATCCTGGATACTATGTCGCCTGCCAGTATGTGTACATGACCAAACTCTTGCGTCTCCTCTCACTTTACTGTCCATATCCTCTTGTGGATTCGCCGGTTGCTTCGCTCCTCTCTCTCTCTCTCTCTCTCTCTCTCTCTCTCTCTCTCTCTCTCTCTCTCTCTCTCTCTCTCTCTCTCTCTCTCTCTCTCTCTCTCCATTTCCTAGCGTTGTGTCGTGCGACCATCAATTCTCACTCTTGGAACAGATTCAGCGGTGCTCGTCCAGTTGTGGCACATATGGAGGCCTCTAGCGGAATTCTTCTCTTCCTCCTCCTCCTCCTCCTCTTGCTAGTTCTTAATTATCATTATTCTTCCATTTTACTTCATCCTGTTCTGCTCCTGTTTCATGATTTTGGCATTACTCGCCCGAAGCATCTATCATACAATGTCACTCCATGTCTCTTGCTATGGTTGGTGGTCCCTTGTCGAACTGGGGGAGACGGGGGAATTGTGGTGATTTAAGGGACAACGCTGGTGGTCTAGGAGGTAGTGGGGGATCGAACTAACAGACGGCGTTGGACTTAAGGCCAAACAAACTCTTAGCGAATAGCAACCTCAAAATCTTACTGACCAACCAGTAAGTATACCAAAAGTCCCTCAGTATATAAATACCGACAAGCGGTTTACACCTCTCAATATATATCACAGCCACTCAACCCCAACACATAAATTATAAAATCCCTGTGGAACCCAAGGGACTTTGACTCCCGGTCAAGAAGGACATCTCGCTTACCGCAACACAGAATATCATAAAAGCATCGCGATAGAATTAAGCAGACCTGATTCCCCCTCCTTCCTCACACTAGCATGGATTAATCAAACGTCAATTTGATCCGGAGTCGATCTAGCGAGACCTGGGATGAAAGTTGAACCTTTAATTAAATTGTAGAGAGAAGTTGAGTCATAGAGCGTACGGTGTCAACTTTGATTGAGAGTTAGTATGCATTTTCATGTGGCGAGATTATCATTACTTGGAGGGAGGTGAGCTAGGGAGGGTAGGAGGTAGTGTGAGAGAGAGAGAGAGAGAGAGAGAGAGAGAGAGAGAGAGAGAGAGAGAGAGTTCACGTCAAATGCCAAAGAATTAGAATAATAATCCAAGTGTTAATAGTTTCTAAATAAGATATCTATAGAAATGTTTCTTTTGCAATATTCTAGTTAAATGTAAAAACGTATTGTTAACCACTATACAAATTGACAATAACGATATGCTCAGTGCATTTGTATATAGTAATATTTCAATATTGCTCAAATATTCTATCCAGTATTTTTCCTAGCGTCAGTAAAGAGGATGGCCAATTATCAAATACCTTTAAAGCTAACAAGCAAATTGACAGTTGCATAGTTCATTACATAAATAATAAGTTTCAAAATTGTTGTATGTTTGTAATGTTCTTTCTTTTCCTGGACTCGTAGGGAAAATTCGCGATTTTCTTCCGATTAGTCGGTAAAAAAAATTGGATTTTCTCGTGAATGCTCTCTTGAATATATTCTCCATGCTAAAAAAGACAGGGAAGGGAGGAAAGGGCTAATGGACCTATTTTTATTATTTTTTTTTTGCTGGGATATGCCAGCGGAGGCCCTAAGCCTCTGGCTGGCCCTCTGTTTCTTGTTTCTGCTTTACTTTGGCGGTGTATGAGTATGATTATGAGTATACGCTTCAGTAAGATTACCCCATGTGTTTAACCACTTCTTCTGCTCTGTTGAATCTTAGTTTAAATCTTATTGGGTTTGTAAGTCTGTAATGTGTTAGATAATGTTAGGGTGGTGTGTAGAGCATTTCTCCACAGTGCTGAAAGGAAAATAAATTTTTCCTCTCACTCGAGTCGTTTGAGTTCAGACAGCGGCGCTCTGAATGGGGAAGGGAATTGTCAGATGAACATAATGTTGAAGTAATCAACAGTGATGACTAGATATAACTTCTCGGTCGTCTATTGATGACTTGTTGATCTTCCTTGCTGGTCACACTTTGTTCAACGTTCATGTCAGGTTTTCGTTCACCACGCACGCACGCGCACACACACACACACACACACACACACACACACACACACACACACACACACAAACACACAAACACACACCTCACCGCGCACACATGGTGTAAAAATTAAACATTGCATAATAAAGTGTTGGTCGAAGAGGTCGACCAAGGCGGTCGACCAAGGCGGTCGTCCAAGAGATCGACCAAGGTCGAATGTTCATCTTTTAAATAATCCACCTTGAGCAAGAAAAGGTTAATTACACTACTCACACCTTGCAAGCACCCGTAGGAAGCCACTCAAGACTTTAACTAGACCCAACCTTCGCAGATATATGCAGAAAGAAGAAATTGTAAAACGGGTTGATCCATATCCCCCCCTCTCCCACCGATGAACCAAAGTGGCGTTACCTAAGTCATGAAACTTGTTTGCGCACGTGACGCTGCCTAGCAGCTTAAACTTAGTGAGGGGGGGAAGTTCAGGATTTAGTAAGAGTATTATAAGTTGTGTCCACGGTAGTGGGCTTGGGTGAAGGGAGTGGAGTTGGGGGTTTGGGAAAGAGGGAAAATGCGATACTGCCTCCAACCATGGCTGTGTGGATATAATCCAAAAAACACACAACATGGCCACAAATTTGTAAAAAAAACATGAACCAAACCTAACCCAGCCTAATCCCAACCAATGTGCCCGAAACGTTTTGCGTAATAGTGGCTTTAGGCATTGTATGTACTAGCTCTATAAATCGATCAATCTTTGTAAAATCTCTTGTATGTATGTACCTTACCTAAATCAACATTTATTTATATATTTTATTTATTTAATGTAGCCTAATCCCAAACTAATCGAGTCTAACACAGCCTTGCGTTCACTTCCAAGATTTAAAAAGGGTTTTGACATCTTGAATCTCATGCATATTGAAAGTATAATAATTTGGAATCTTATCCAAATTTCTTCTAATGTCTATTTGTTGTTTTAATCCTTAATGGTTACACTTCAATCTTTTTCATTACGGGCTATTCATGCCCGTGCATGAATAGCCCGTAATGTTGATATATACTATACATGGTATATGCCCGTAGTTCATATATATTATATATGGTATAGTTATAATATAATGCTTAGAAAATGACATTAACGTGATGTATTAATGAGACAATCAGTAGGTGTAGTGTAGTGGTCTATAAGGCGCTTGCTCGGGAGCACCCAGAGCATTGGTTCGAATCCTTGTGGTTCATTACAGATTTTCTCAATAATAGTATTTTTGAGTGCAACATTTCACGTGTCGGCACTCTTGACACCTGTGTGTTGACCCCGAGGCACTCTCAACACCTGTGTGTTGACCCCGAGGCACTCTCAACACCTGTGTGTTGACCCCGAGGCACTCTCAACACCTGTGTGTTGACCCCGAGGCACTCTCAACACCTGTATGTTGACCCCGAGGCACTCTCAACACCTGTATGTTGACCCCGAGGCACTCTCAACACCTGTATGTTGACCCCGAGGCACTCTCAACACCTGTATGTTGACCCCGAGGCACTCTCAACACCTGTATGTTGACACCGAGGCACTCTCAACACCTGTATGTTGACCCCGAGGCACTCTCAACACCGGTATGGAAGGGGGACACATGTGTCTTGGGGGAGGACACACGTGTCTTGGGGGAGGACACGCGTGTCTTGGGGGAGGACACGCGTGTCTTAGGGGAGGACACATGTGTCTTAGGGGAGGACACATGTATCTTGGGGGAGGATACATGTATCTTGGGGGAGTACACATGTATCTTGGGATGGATAAGTCCACGATATAATTCAGTGGACTTATCCTTGACTTTTTCTTACCCCCAAAAAATATTTAATATATTTTCATATTAATACGATTTAGAAATCTAAAAAATAAAAAAGAGAGATTTAAACCGGTTCCATTATGAAAGCAAAAAATATATAGAAATAGCTCTTGAGCTTCTAATTACTTGTGATGAGTAGCGACCTGTTGCCAAGAGAAGACTAATTTATTTTTCATCTAATATATGAAGAAATTCGGAGCGCCTCGTTACGAAATATTTTTTTTATGTGTTATAAAATATTAAATATAAGCACATAATATGCATATTTTGCTGCTGTGTAAAACTGAGAATAGTTAAAAATAGGAGTTGATGTTGGATACTAGTTCTTAGTATATAATTTCTTTAGGAGTATTAGGATATCGCTCCTAATAAAGGGTGAATTGTAGACATAGCAAATTCACAAAGTTTATCTCAATGCTTTCTTGAGTAAGTTAGCATTTGTAATGTATTTATAAGAGAAACATCTACACCAGTATGAAGTGCAAATGTTGACCAGACCACACACTAGAAGGTGAAGGGACGACGACGTTTCGGTCCGTCCTGGACCATTCTCAAGTCAATCGACTTGAGAATGATCCAGGACGGACCGAAACGTCGTCGTCCCTTCACCTTCTAGTGTGTGGTCTGGTCAACTTACTTTAGCCACGTTATTGTGACTCATCGCCTACAAGTGCAAATGTTAACTGTTTAAGTGCGTTGTTAACTGTTCAGTCCGTCCTCCTAAGGTTTCCTAAAGTCAAGAAAACGGTCAGTTTAAAGTGGTCTCTCCTAACCTACCAGAGGACCCAAAACAGAAAACGGGACAGTACGTCATTTTCGCGAGCCGCTTTCATTTTCTAGCACGACAATGTTTGGCCTTATGCAACGCATACGAGCGAAAAGCGACGTTCTTTATAGGACGACAGACTGAACAGTTAGCTTCTGACAGAATTAGGTTAGGAATTATCACGGTACAAGTCGAGAGTTGCAATAAGTATAATAACACAAATAATTTTGCTTCAGCTGAATCTCAAAAATCAGCATTTTACAACCTCATCTGTCCCAGCAGAAATTATTTTGTAGCTGTGTGCGTGTGTTTACTCACCTAGCTGTACTCACCTAGTTGTCCTTGCGGGGGGTTGAGCTTCGGCTCTTTGGTCCCGCCTCTCAATCGTCAATCTACTGGTGAACAGATTCCTGAGCTTCTCGAGCTCCATCATACCTACATTTGAAACTGTGTATGGAGTCAGTCAACCTCCACCACATCACTTCTAGTGCATTCCATTTACTCACTACTCTGACACTGAAAAAGTTCTTTCTAATATCTCTGTGGCTCATTTGGGTACAGGCTCAATGTTGTTGTTAAAGATTCGCTACCTGGAACAAAAAGTTCCAAGTAGCACGGGCTATGGTGAGCCCGTTTACAGGCTCAAGTTGTATGAATACTGAGGTCGTGTTTTCTTGCTCTATTGCGTCTAAAAAGCCACGTTTCGCAGCCCAGTCATGATTGGCTTGGCTGACTTCGAACCTATCTTCCCATTGGCTATATTAGGTCCCGTGACCTAAGCACTGTTGACTGATATGACATCAGAGCTCCACCCAAGTTATAGATAAAAATACAGATACAACTTAATGTCACTCTCATTAAGTTTATACATTATACTGTAAATACAATACCCCCCCCCCCTGGGAGACCGATATGACGGCTGTGGATGAGTATGACTCAAAAAAAGGCTCATTAATGTTATGAGTTACGTTATCTTAACAATAGTGACTTCTATTTCAGAATAAGATAATTCAACCCATTTCGAATTTATTCTTAACTTAAAATTAACAACAACAAATGCTTCCAGTTTGTCCAGAAGAGTATGGTTAAGTGGAAAAAGAGAGGCCATCCATTTCCAAAATTCACCACTTTATTTTCTGGACGAAACACTCTTATTTTCGAAAAATATTTCACCCTCCAGGTCGTGTTTAGATAAACTGGTTACAATATTATATATTGTTTAAGCAGTCCCAGTTTTTTGTAAAATTCTTTAACATGCAAAAAACTGTCTATAGTGAAACACATTTTGCAACATTCATGTGAACAAAGTAATTTTTGGCAAACACGTTGCGAATAATAATTTTCTTGGACGGTTTATAAACACTTCCTAAGGGGCGCTAATGGTATATTTGCCTTGCCTATTTATTTATCCAATAATTATTTTTGCTATTTGCCTCATTAAATATTTGTTTCGTATATTGTAATTATAAGCGCATACTCAAATACGTGCTCTAGTCAAGTATACATGGCTAAAATTATGAGTAACATTATGTATTACAATGATCATTGTAGCTAAAATATGAATAACATTATGTATTACAATGATCATTGAAGCACTCTTTTGATTGACTGAGATGCTGCATGGAATACGATATTGCTCTGAGGTGATAATTACCATTACTCGTGCCTAAATCATCAACATTCATCATTCTTCAGAACAGATGCTGTAAATTAAACAGTAACGCTGCCATACCAAGCCAGCCACTGTCGACACGAGCGGTGCTGTTGTCTTATTGCTGCAGCGCCTGAACAGCTATACAGATTTGAATGAAAATTAAACCACTGAACTCCAATGACATTTATTTTTGCATTAATATACACATTGGCTAGCTTGTTTGTTTGCTTAGTTTCTTATTAACTCTTGAACTCACATGTACTCGCCTGGTGAATGAAATTTGGTTACGTGTAATCCTTGTGCTTTTGAAGATCAAAGAGGTATGCTAATTTGTTTACAATTATTTTGTTTAGAACTAATGTGGTTTGAAGTTGGTATGTATCAACATTTTGAGATTTAGATGTTCTTGAGAGGTGAGTTGAGAACACTGGCGAGACAGTTTAAATCTTTTGGAAACGTAAAGTTGTGATGTCATGTGAATTCAGGAATCTTCGTTTGATTTGCTTGATTTTCGTTGCTAACGAGTGGTTGCAAGTAAGACATTTTACTTGAATTATTAGCATTGATTACAGTAACTTAGATTGATCTGTACAGTACCGGCCTCACTTCTTGCAGATCGGCGCTCGATCCCCGATGGTCCAAGTCGTTGGACGCTGTTACTCCACTCCGTCCTCATGTCCCTTCCAAATGCTATATACTAATACTGACTTAACACTTTCTGCTCATCATTACCTTTCTCCTTCGTTGCAACATCAATATTATCTCTGCTGCAGAAGAGAGCCTTTTGTCTCTTCTTTACGTCGGGAAGGTCTTTGTAAGTAGAAAATGTCAACAAATAGATCATAAATCAATTTTGTGCAATATATAAATGATTCTGCAACTTCCGGATTTCCTGAATTCAGCCAGTAAATTCGTTCCGTGTTGGCAGTATCTTCATTTGTGAATGACCAAAAGTTTTCTCTTTCACCATAATGCAATGGAGAACTTTTCTTCCGCTAAATGGGTAACATGGCTTTTCACTTATTTGTTGCTTTCAATGTAACAGAACCTCTTTGTTACGCTAAGATTTTTTTTGGTGAGAGTTCTGCGTTAACGACGATTTTTTGCCGTGTACTGATCTATCATGGCGGGAGCATGAAAGGTAATGAGTGAAATTAAAATTATAAAAATGAGAGGGTTAACAGGTGTTAACTTTATTTCTCACTGTGGTAATTCTGCATACTTAGATTATTCATACACACACACACACACACACACACACACACACACACACACACACACACACACACACACACACACACACACACACATACACACACACACTACGGGGACCTCGTAGCCTGGTGGATAGCGCGCAGGACTCGTAATTCTGTGGCGCGGGTTCGATTCCCGCACGAGGCAGAAACAAATGGGCAAAGTTTCTTTCACCCTAAGTGCCCCTGTTACCTAGCAGTAAATAGGTACCTGGGAGTTAGTCAGCTGTCACGGGCTGCTTCCTGGGGTGTGTGTGTGTGTTGCAATATACCCACTCATATTCAGAAAAAAAGGAAGGATGAGCAGAGACTCGAGTCCGTTTTTTTAATATATTTTAAAGTGTATTTCTAATACTTAATTCTCTTGAAATTGCCCATGAAATCTCTCATGCTTTTTATCAGCGTAACACGTCTGACAGTCGCGGTAAAAACTCCGTCTTCAGATATGGTGAAAGGAATCCAGAGTTTAAACTGGCAGCCTTTGAAGATGCTCATGATGCGACGGCCCTTATCTCGCTGCTAATGGTCGGAAAAAGTATATACAGCAGATGACACGAGCGGGAGTTAACTATCCTCTGGTCTTCGATCGCGATCGACGAGGCTATATCACTATAATACGCGAAGAAAAGTGCTATATCCTTCAGTGCTATATCCTCCAGTGCTATATCCTTCAGTGCTATATCCTCCAGTGCTATATCCTCCAGTGCTATATCCTCCAGTGCTATATCCTTCAGTGCTATATCCTCCAGTGCTATATCCTTCAGTGCTATATCCTCCAGTGCTATATCCTTCAGTGCTATATCCTCCAGTGCTATATCCTCCAGTGCTATATCCTTCAGTGCTATATCCTCCAGTGCTATATCCTCCAGTGCTATATCCTCCAGTGCTATATCCTCCAGTGCTATATCCTCCAGTGCTATATCCTCCAGTGCTATAGTCACGGATTAATACCATGGCCTGGTAACATGCAACATCCTTGGGACTCTCAATTTGCAATCTAGCGTTATCGACTTCTGATGCAGTCGGGTTGAACAAACTTAGATTGGTAAATTCTTCAAAAAAGAGAGGTAAGATTGCAAGGACAATCAACTTAAAGTCGTATGAGAAAAGTTATCACACACGTGATTTGAGTTGGTTATCCTGCAGTCGGAAAGTTAGAGAAGATTAGTTGAAAATTAGCAGTCATTACTTACCTGAGCGAGGTAGAGCAGGCACTTGGCCCCTCCAGATATAATGTTAGTCTGGGGCTCGGTCAAGTCCTACAAAAGTGTATTGTACGAAGCTTGTTATTTGATATTGCTGAGTATATCGTTAGGTTAGGCTGGATTAGGTTAGGTTAGGTTAGGCTGGATTAGGTTAGGTTAGGTTAGGTTAGGTTAGGCTGGATTAGGTTACACACACAGATCACAATAACGTGATGCATCAAATAAACAAATGAACAATTTAGCTCAGTCGTTTAAGGCAGTGTCTGGGATGCTCCAGGACGCAGGTTCGAATCCTCGTCACGGCCCTTGTCGATTTGTTCAGTGGATTAGGTTATGCTTGATTTGGGTTGGGTTAGACTGGGTCGCGATGAGTTGGGTTGGGTAAGATTTGGCTGCGATGGGATGGGTTAAGTTAGGTTAGGTAAGTTAGGTTAGGTTAGGTTAGGTTGGGTTAAGTTAGGTTAGGTAAGTTAGGTACACATTTTAATACAACTAAAATAATACAGGCCAATAGTCTATTTTCTAACTGGACGCGCTTCCGTTACGGCGCAGAAAAGCGACAATAACTGATCTATATGTACTGAAACCAATACAAAATAACTATGGAGAGGCATAGATGATGACAGGTGTGCAGGTAGATTGTAACGCACATACGCAAATAAATTATCTTCGTATATATATATAGAGAGAGAGAACAGCTTACGAATTAAAATTTCTGTTGATATTCATTGCGATTTTGATTGACTGTTGCGGATGACGGTATACAGTTCCCTCCCATTTCTTCCCCCTCCCCCCCAGCAGCAGTCCAGCAGTCTGCAGAAGGGGTGAGAGGAGAGAAGGGGTGAAAAGAAAAAGAGGTGAGAGGAGAAAAGGGGTGAAGAGAGAAGAGGATAAGAGAGGCCGTATAATTACAATTTGCGCCACGGATGTATTGAGTTGTTTTTTTCCAAGGTACACTATATCTTCCCAAAGATAGTGAAGGGAAGGTTGGAGACTTAGCTCACAATCTCTAGTATGAAGAGGTGGTCCGAGACGAGATGTCGTGGGAGAAGATGGTCCGAAGTGAGGGTGATTCCTATCCTAAAAATGAATAGACCTTGTCCCAGACCAATATATGTGGTCGTCTTGGGATTGACTGCAGTTTAGAAAGACACACACACACACACACACACACGCGCGCACACACACACACACACACACACACACACACACACACACACACACACACATACACACACACACACACACACACACACACACACACACACACACGCGCACACACACACACACACACACACACACACACACACACACACACACACATACACACACACACACACACACACACACACACACACACACACACACACACACATATATATATAATATATATATATATATATATATATATATATATATATATATATATATATATATATATATATATATATATATATATATATAAATAAGACTAATGGATAGGAAACATTGGTTTGCTTCAATTTCTTTCTCATACGAAACAAAAATATAGATAATTAATTCCGATACCTGAACTGTCTCCCTTGTGGGTTTACAAAATTATGCAAATTATTCAATTATATGCAAGGTAATCTCACCAAAATCTAATCAGGTTTGGAATTTGCTACTAATAATCATCGTATCATATTGCATTAAAATTGCAAAGCTGGTTTTATTTGTCACTGAAAAACGAACATTTTTGTATTTATCTTACGAACTAGCATGCTCCCCGTAGGCCCACACTAAATAAACAATTTATAAGCAATAAGACTGAATTTTATTATAAATAAATTTCTAAGAAAAACGTTGAATGCCGTTGAACGTATTGAACTAAGAACGTTTCTCTGTCACTGTCCAAGTCAATCCCCGTCTCCAGCCATGAAAATAGAACACAGAACACCCCACCCCCCTCAAAAGATATGAGAGGGGGGTATTGGGTATTGCAACTATTGCTCTGAACCCCCTAATTATTGCTCTGAACCCCCTAATTATTGCTCTGAAGTCCCTAATTATTGCTCTGAACCCCCTAATTATTGCTCTGAACCCCCTAATTATTGCTCTGAACCCCCTAATTATTGCTCTGAACCCCCTAATTATTGCTCTGAACCCCCTAATTATTGCTCTGAACTCCCTAATTATTGCTCTGAACCCCCTAATTATTGCTCTGAACTCCCTAATTATTGCTCTGAACCCCCTAATTATTGCTCTGAACTCCCTAATTATTGCTCTGAACCCCCTAATTATTGCTCTGAACCCCCTAATTATTGCTCTGAACCCCCTAATTATTGCTCTGAACCCCCTAATTATTGCTCTGAACTCCCCTAATTGTTGCTCTGAACCCCCTAATTATTGCTCTGAACCCCCTAATTATTGCTCTGAACCCCCTAATTATTGCTCTGAACCCCCTAATTATTGCTCTGAACCCCCTAATTATTGCTCTGAACTCCCTAATTATTGCTCTGAACCCCCTAATTATTGCTCTGAACCCCCTAATTATTGCTCTGAACCCCCTAATTATTGCTCTGAACTCCCCTAATTGTTGCTCTGAACTCCCCTAATTATTGCTCTGAACCCCCTAATTATTGCTCTGAACCCCCTAATTATTGCTCTGAACCCCCTAATTATTGCTCTGAACTCCCCTAATTGTTGCTCTGAACTCCCCTAATTATTGCTCTGAACCCCCTAATTATTGCTCTGACGTGTTATGCCTCGTGTATATATATATATGTGTGTGTTTGTGTGTGTGTGTCTGTGTCTGTGTGTGTTTGTGTGTGTGTGTGTGTGTGTGTGTGTGTGTGTGTGTGTGTGTGTGTGTGTGTGTGTGTGTGTGTGTGTGTGTGTGTGTGCGCGCCCACCAGCGGTGAGGTCTTGGGGCTACGAGCCAGAACGCCAGGCACTATTTTGAGGTCTTCACCTTTAAGTGAAGCCGAGGCGGTGTATGTCAATTGTCTCTCCAGCTCATCTGGGTGCTGGCTACTGGCTCCACCGACCTCCAAAGAAAACACTGGCGCATGGTTTACACAGGTGTTTCCACAGCTGAGATACTGATTTCAATGGTTGCTTGTTTTAGCAGGCGACATAAATGAACGAATCCAATCAAATACGAAGCTTTATTTGTAAATTTGATTACATTAATTATGGGGTTTACACAAAAATTAATGTAATTTATGTAAAAGTCATAATTACGTTGTATAAGCAGGCGATGAGTCACAATAACGTGGCTAAAGAATGTTGACCAGATCACACACTAGAAGGTGAAGGGACGACGACGTTTCGGTCCGTCCTGGACCATTCTCGTTTGTATAAATATCCACTTAGAAGAGAAAGAGTTATTAAAGGAAAGCGCCAAGGCTATTTCGATTTTATATCAATTGGAAGGGGGGGCAGGATAAGGATTTCGGATGGGACGGGGGGGAAAAGGAATGGTGCCCAACCACTTGGACAGTCGGGGATTGAACGCCGGCCTGCATGAGGCGAGACCGTCGCTCTACCGTCCACCCCAAGTGGTTGGGCTATTCACTTAGATGAAAATAAAAAATAATCAGAGCGTTGTCGTGTATAAACACATATTACCCCCAGAAGACTGCAGTAGAATCACATTGTTCATTACACCACTTTAAAAATATCTTCATGCATCAAAGCGCATAGATTTTTTTGTTAGTTTTCTCTCTTAAGTGCATACTTATGCTTAAAGTACTCACGATTTTGCTGAGCATTTATTTGCACTTTAAACATAACTATTACTATGTAAAGTTTGCTATGTAAAGTTTACTATGTAAACTTTACTATGTAAAGTTGTACGTTACTCTACGATAATATATTTGTAAACACACTCGTTGGGAAGGCGGGGGCGGGGGGGGGGGTACGGGAGAGGTAGTGAAATGCTCTTCGTCGCGTCATTAGTGATCTGGTAATTAGGCGTAATCATCTGTGCAATTAGGGGGTGGTCATGTGTGTGCAATTAGGGGGTGGTCATGTGTGTGCAATTAGGCGTGATCATGTGTGCAATTAGGGGGTGGTCATGTGTGTAATTACGAGTGGTCATGTGTGCAATTAGGTGTGATCATCTGCTAGTTATAGACTTCATCCGCGTCATTAGCTATGCTCTCAATAATTAGGATAGCTAGTCTATGTAGACATTATGGGTATTCGTAATTAGGTGTAATTATCACACAAATAAGGCGTAATAACAAGCCGTAATTGCGTAAAAAAAACACATAAATATCTGCGTAATAAGGCGCAATAATCTGCGCAATAAGGTGCAATAATCTGGATATCAGGCGCGATAATCTGGGTAATAAGGCGATATAATCTGCGTAATTACAAACGATAATCAACATAAATCAGACGATCGCTTGTGATCTATACGCATCATGTGCGTAATAAAACTTTATCTACCAGATGTTAAACAATTTATCGTTTACATTTCAGCCATAACGCAAAGCTTTAATATATATATATATATATATATATATATATATATATATATATATATATATATATATATATATATATATCTCCATATATAATATGGAGAGAGATATATATATATCTCTCTCTCTCCATATATAATATGGAGAGAGAGAGAGAGAGAGAGAGAGAGAGAGAGAGAGAGAGAGAGAGAGAGAGAGAGAGAGAGAGAGAGAGAGAAAGAGAGAGAGAGAGAGTAGGAAGACAGGGGGATAAAATACGTAACATTATCATTACAGATAATGAACTGATGTAAATGAATAATATTTCATAATTCATCTATGGATAATAATCTTTAGGTATCTATCCAATTTGTGAGTTTGTCAACCAAAACTCATCTAGATTTCATGACGCTAAGGTACTGATCACAACAGTGATTTATAATAAGAAAAATCAACAGGACTCCTCTATATTACCTATTGCCCATACTGGTATATTCTTGCATATTCATATATATATTCTATGCATATTGTGTAAAAACTGACACATAAAAAGCGTACTGTTTATTAAGCGATGGTGGAAGCCTTTTGGGAATACGTTTAATAAAACAAAAATTGCCACATTTTTTTGAAAGGCATTCAAGAAAATGATTCGTCTTCTTCTTTTCAGTGGTCTTGAAGGAAGCAAGGTTATTTGCATTTAATTTGGCTTCGCGTTCTGGTTAATTCTGCGTAAACCTCATTCTACACTTTTATCTCTGGGAGAGTCTGCTATAATACATATGTTATTTCATGCGTAAATTAGTTCGTGTGCGTCAGTGGTAAATGAGTTATACGCAAAGGATTCATGACGGTAATAATATTTTGCCGAGAAGTAACGTTATATATATATATATATATATATATATATATATATATATATATATATATATATATATATATATATATATATATATATATATATATATCCCTTCTAGGTATTAAAAAAAATATATATATATATATATATATATATATATATATATATTTACACATAAAAACATTAGTAAGTTTAATACACTCTGCATTCCCCGTGAAAGATTATCATTATAATTATTAAAATTATTTTTATGGCACAATAAAATCACATTAACGTATTATATCGATGAGAAAATCAATAAGAGCTATTAGCAGGATTCGAACCCAACACACTTGGCCCTCCCAAGCTCACGCCCTAGACCACTGTCCTAATGTAGTGGACAAAACAGGAAGTTTTTCAGTTTTGATGACCGAAGGGTTAGAAAAGACAGAGGGGAGGGAGGGGGATGATGGGTGATTATTAGAATTAGAAAACGCAGGATGTAGATGGAGATTCAATGGGACGTAAACTTTAGTATCCCGTTCACTTTGGGTTTACAGTAGTTACGTAACAGTAATGTGAGTGATGCGGACGATGAGTCACAATAACGTGGCTGAAGATATAATGACCAAACCACACACCAGAAGATGAGGAGACGTTTCGGTCCGTCTTGGATCATTACCAAGTCGACTGTGAGTGATGTGTGGGATTAATTGTCTCTAGATCATCAGCCTAGCCCAGCCGGTGAAGAGTTCGTGTTGCTGTCACTGACGGGGCTTGAAGGCACCGGTGGTGTGGAAGCTTTCTTGGAAAGAAAAAAAACACTACTAAAAGAACAGGGGGCCAGATTCACGAAGCAGTTACGCAAGCACTTACGAACCTGCACATCTTTTCTAAATCTTTGGCGGCTTTGTTTACAATTATTAAACAGTTAATGAGCTCCGAAGCACCAGGAGGCTGTTTATAACAATAACAACAGTTGATTGGTAAGTTTTCACGCTTGTAAACTGTTTAATAAATGTAACCAAAGCCGTCAAAGATTGAGGAAAGATGTAGACGTTCGTAAGTACTTGCGTAACTGCTTCGTGAATCTGGGTCCTGGAAGAAAAACTAATTATGAAAGTTTACTAGCGAAGAAGAAATTAGAAGTAGTGAAGAGAAGACTTTCAAAGTCTGACGGGTGGAAGCGATTAAAGAACTGCAACATTATGCAAGAAAAGTGCAAGATAATATGCCAAGATATAATAATATAAGAGATAAGAGCTAATAAATGGATAATAACGTAGCTTATGATTCAACTAATTGCAGTACTGTAGGGTGCTTCAGATTTTAAAAAATGAGAAAGATTGATTTAGATTGATTGGAAGTTTGACCTTCAATCAGAGAGAAGACAGGTGACACGAGGACAAAAAAAAAATAATGATAGTGTAGATAAAAGCCAATTATGTTCATGATGTTAATTCGAATGGCTACATTACAAATGTGACTGATTAGTTTATAATATCCGAAATGTGTGGTAAAAATAGGAATTTCAGAAAGCGAAGTTGAGAGTCAGTCAAATGGATAAAGAGCAACCATGGTTAGAGGAAATATATATATGAAGAGTTGCTGAAAATTGCAGAAGAGAAAGAGACTACAGAACATTTATAAGATCCTTAGATGCAATGACAAAATTGACAGAAAAAAAGTTTAAAACGAGCAGACATAAGTTGAAAGCAAAATGGGTAGAAACCCACCTGAGCTATAAGTGTATGAGTACTTTTCTACAGTATAAGTAGTGAGCTATAGGGGCAGGTAAGTAACAATCCCTTCATACATCTCAGTGTATGATAAGTAGAGTGGTCGCCGGCCAGTGTAGTAGATGTCCAGCGACTGAATAACGGGGGCCCCCATGAACATGTATACACCAGTATACATAGGTGAGTAAATGCAAACATGTATACATATGCAAAGTGATGCAGATACGTGAAGGGGGAAAGATGATACCCCTGGGATAGATAACATGTTACTGCAGCTCCCAGAAACGGTGTGAGAAAGAAGGACCGATGACTCTATATAACTCCGAAGTTATTGGCTGTGGATCACATTAGCCAAGTGACATTTCCAGCATACGCCCGACTGGCAAATACTACGGTTGCCATTAGGAAAACAAGACCAAGAGGTCATCAGAACACTCTATACAACCTACGTGAGACCAATGTACGTAGCTCCGGCATAGGGATCACATGTTCAAAAATCACAGTGTGAGAGTGTAGATCTAGAACCAGTGCAGAGACACGACTTGACCCAGATCTATTTATTTATTTATTTATTTATTTATGTATATACAAGAATGTACATAAGGAATGTGAGGATACAAATATGGTAATTACAGTCTTGTAAAGCCACTAGTACGCGCAGCGTTTCGGGCAGGAAACGATCTGAAGACACTCCCTTACATTATAAAGTTAAGTGAAGTCAACCTCATCACGGATAAGGAAATATACACCAGGAGAGCTATGTTAACAACGTACAAGATATTAATAGAAACTGACAGGTGTTCAAAGACGCAATACTTGTGAGAAAAGAAAGAACCAGAGGTCTCGGATAGACGCTTGATAGACAGATCAGCCGGAAAGTATAAATGGAACACACTATTAGACAACATCGTTAAGATGATTACGTAAACACGTGGAATGACAGTCATTGCCTTAACTAGCCAAAGTATGGAAATGTAGGCCCATGAGGGCTCAAGCTCGACCGTGTAAACACATTTAGGTAATGGTATTTAGGTGATAGCGCATATCGTAAGTGCAGTGAGAATCTTCCTTTACTCCATATTGCTGGTGTATGTGATCTAGTTCGTGGAGATGGTATCAACATCTCTTCACCGCGGTAGTCATTTTGTTCATTGAATCTATATGTGCTGTTATTAGGAAATATATACAAATATTTTTTAGAACCAAAATCTATGGACGATTATGAACATTTTCAGGAGAATCGTCTCCTTGAATTGTGAGACTGATCTATGTTGAGGTTATCTTGAGATAATTTCGGGGCTTTTTAGTGTCCCCGCGGCCCGGTCCTAGACCAGGCCTCCACCCCCAGGAAGCAGCCCGTGATAGTTGACTAACACCCAGGTATTTATTTTACTGCTAGGTAACAGGGGCATAGGGTGAAAGAAACTCTGCCCATTGTTTCTCGTCGGCGCCTGGGATCGAACTCAGGACCACAGGATCACAAGTCCAGCGTGCTGTCCGCTCGGTCGACCGGCTCCCTGATTGAAAAATGATTGACTGATTGAAAAACAATTAAATAAGTTTCAGCGTATCTGCCAAGTATACGTGGCTTTCAACTCTTTGTTCTTGATGGAAATTGTCAATAAAACACCGATGTACTCACCCAGTTGTGCTTGTGGGGGGTTGAGCTCTAGCTCTTTTGTCCCGCCTCTCAACTGGTGTACAAGTTCCTAAGCCTACTGGGCTCTATCAGATCTACATTTAAAACTATGTACGGAGTCAGCCTCCACCACATCACTGCTTAATGCATTCCATTTGTTAACTGCTCTGACACTGAATGCATTTAAACGCGAGTGATATATATTTAATAGTATTTAATGCAGACGAGTTCAATTTTAATGATGAGTTTAATACTTAAGTGTAGGTAATGACAGCAATGTCAGGTTAAATATTATTTGAGAAATGTCTAGGGAAAATATGGCTTCAGACCGTCAACCCATCGGAAGGCAGCACAGTACAATGACTCCAAGCCAATTCTACTGTTAACTTCCTTTTTCCCCTACTCTGGAGTAGGGGAGAAATCATCATTCTCCTACTCCCCCTTTTCGGACTATATAGGCTGTGTCAAACATTTCCGTGTCTCAGACCCGCTCCTGTGCCTGGTAAGTCCACTACGGGCTCACCATAGCCCGTGCTACTTGCCCCGCTCCTGTGCCTGGTAAGTCCACTACGGGCTCACCATAGCCTTCTGCTACTTGGGACATTTTGTTCCCGAATAGCTGAATCTAAAATCTACTCCCCCTTCGCCTACTTTCATCACTTGAAACGTCTCTTCGTTGACATTCTAGAGCTCTATACGTTCTACCCTTGCTTCTGTTCCTCTTCCTCTTCCTTCTTTCCACGTGAGGAGATCAGGTTCCCGGTCGTCGAGTCCTGAATCTCCTCCTCCTTTTCCTCGTCAGATTTGGTCTTTGCTCATTGGGAAAGCAACAGGGGTGAGCTCCACAAATCACCCACAGTCATGCAATAAGTTCAATAAGTTCACAGTCAGTTCAATAAGTATTTCCGCTTGATTTGTAGCCCAACTTGTGTCGAGGAGACTCCTTTGTGAGACCCTAATATATGATCCTAAGGCACCTTTGCCACCGGTCTGCTCCCTGTCAAGGTCAAGGAACCAAACTGGGCCAAAAATGAAATATCTAAACCGTTTTGCGTGCAGAGAATTCTTCTCTTTGATTAGGATTGGTTCAGAAGTCCCCTTATGGCTGGGTGATAGTGGCTATCTAGTTGCTTCTGCATATTAAATATATTAGATGCTAAAGATGGATATGGAAAATAAATATTGTGTAAAATGTTCAACAGTTTGAGAGAAAACAAATTATTTGTATATTTAAATAAATTATTTGTATTTTTGCTTCTCTGGATTATTTTAAGTCGCTGTATTTAATCCTTTCTTCCTTAAAACCTCCCAGAGATTAAGATAATATATTTAATACATTAAGATAAGGGTAAATATATTATCTGCAAAATGCAGTATTAGGATGTTAATAAAATATATATTTTCCTACATGATCTCCATTAGCTTTCAAGAACAGTTGAATTGATACAACTTTCTGAGGAGGGATCATTATTCACACCTGCCAGTCGAATGCTCTGAATATTACCACACCTGAATCCACGCACCTGAATCCACACACCTGAATCCACACACCTGAAAGTCGTGTCCTCGTAGTTCACACACCTGCCTGTCGTTTGATCCTAATTCACACAACTTCATGTTGTAAACTTTTAAATCGATAGAATTTTCAAACGGATGGAGCCATAGTAACTACAGAAAATTTTTCAAGTAAAAAAAATTCTAAATGGAACCAAGTTCAGAGTGAAGAGGTTGTAAAAATATATATAAACGATTTCAAGTCGTAGTTAACACGTCGAATTATAATCCTTCGTATTTTAAAGTTTTCAACTGGCTAACATAACAGTGTGGGAGCCCTGGGATTGTTTCAAGCGTAGGTTAGACATAAATATATAAATGAGTTTGGTGGATATAATTCCCTACGTTTCCTTATTTCAAAGAAAATTATATCTGTCTCCCTGTTACTAATATCATTGTTAATTTTTATTAGGAAGAATATCGGTGTTTGAAATGATCTTATTTGATCATTGAATGCAAATATTCCAGATTTTCTGATGTTTAGGTAAACATGAGGAAGTTTACCTACAGCTGTGACGTAATTTCTTGCCCAAGAGACATTTTTGCGTTGTCCTGTACTTATAAAAGTGCATCAGCATTATCAGTTTCATTGTCCTTTATTTGTTACTTTGCTTAAGTAATTTACTACAGAATAGGAATTACTGGTGTTATAATTAGACAAGTTTTATACAGCCGGAATTGGGCTGCATCTGTCCCAGTTTCAGTGGAAGTTTTAAAGTGGTTCCTTAACTGGATTCCTCAAATCTCCTCTTCTGTTTCTTGCAGACGAAATCATAGCATTGAGTCCCGTGTGGCAGTCTTTAAATAGTACCGAAGATTTGCTATTGCAATTGCAACTAGTATATCACACTCGTTCTAATTTGACAAGAATAGATGAATCATTGCATTCCCAACACTGCTGTTTCTCCATGGAATGTTCCTATTTGCTAAGCTTGAATTGAATGTGGTTTATATCCTACTTATGTAATAAAGAATAATGAGAATATGTAACATTTCTACATTATGTCATACTCATTGACATTCCAGTATTCTGTCGTTATGTCTTAATGTGTAATTGATACAAAATGAAATATATCAATACGAAAGCAGTTTTCTGCACCCATCATAAATTTAAGGTTTCGTTCAACTTAATAGGAGTGATGAGAGACATAGGAAGTCAGATGTGTTTGATGAGAATGATACGTCAGATGTGCTCTATGACTGGTGAGAAAGATAGAGACGTCAGCTCTATCTCTCATCCGATAATTTCACCAATAACTATTAATTTACCGAAATATTCCTCTAATTGGCTATATATGTTAACAGCAGGTTAGTCATCGTCTTGTATTGAATACCATATCACATACCTGCGTCACATTAACCACATCCCTGCGTCACACCATACCACATCCCTGCGTCACACCATATCACATCTCTGCGTCACACCAACCACAAACTTGCGTCACGGGAACCACTTCAATAAATGATAAGTCAGGCTCACTATCTCTCTCTCCCCCCCCCCCAACACACACAACTGTGTCAAATGATAATTAGGATAGGCCGTATCTCACTCTCCAAGGCTCAATATGTATTCTGTCCCGTCCATCCACTTGGCATTTCAAATACATATCACCACCACTGACACGGTTTCGTGTCCACCACAGTACACACACGCACACACTTGAGAGGCGGGACCAAAGAGCCAGAGCTCAACCCCTGCGAGCACAACTAGGGGGGGAGTACACACACACACACACACACACACACACACACACACACACACACACACACACACACACACACACACACACACACACACACACACACACGGTCAGTCTTGATATTACATTTAAGAATCCTGGGTGTTCACTACAATGTTCACTATAATGTTCACTATGTGGTGTTCTTCACTATAATGTTCACTATGTGGTGTTCTTCACTATAATGCTCCTCTCACGCTCTTTGTCGCGAGGTGTGCTTGTTAACTTTTGTACTTCACTGTTCTTGATCAATGTCCTTGCTCATTGCTGTGTTTGTTCATTGTTCTTTTTCACTGTTACTATGCCCTGCTCGCGGTTCTTAGCCTTATTCACTGTTCTACTTTCTCACAGTTACTGTGCTTGTTCACTGTTGGTTTAATGCTCGGACACTGTTCTTGTGCATGTTCACTGTTGTTCTAGTTATTGATCACTGTAGCAATAATTATACAGCTGCAAACAATGTTTTTAATGTATATATTTATATTACAGTTTTGTGTACATTCATGTCAAAACAATGCATATGAGTATCCATATACAATGTATATTAATGTGTATACATATACAAACCATGTATACGAATGTGTATAAATATACAAACAATAGACATGTGTATTTAGCTATAAATAATATAAATGTATTAGAGAGAATAGATGGGAGCGATTGAGAGATAATGGGAGAGGGCGGAAGAGAGATGGGTGAGAGAACGAGAGGGATAGAGAATAGGAAGGGAAGAGAGAGAGAGAGAGAGAGAGAGAGAGAGAGAGAGAGAGAGAGAGAGAGAGAGAGAGACGTAATCACCACAGGGTATCCTATCCAGGCGACTCCCTTGTTATTTTTAACTCTCATTCGTTTCCTTGTGTGTCCGTCCTTACTCTCTCTCTCTCTCTCTCTCTCTCTCTCTCTCTCTCTCTCTCTCTCTCTCTCTCTCTCTCTCTCTCTCTCTCTCTCTCTCTCTTTCTCTCTCTCTCTCTCTCTCTCTCTCCTTAGCCTTTAAAGGGCCTTACTACTACTAAAAGTCATTCCGCCAAACACTCCATTTGAGGTTTTTACTCTCGATGTGTCGTAACGCGATCATTAACGTTTATTGTAAACAGTTTACGTGTTCAGGTGTTCACGGGACGTCGTTTGTCGGTTGTTAGTTTACCTGATGTCACATAAGTCAGAGGTCGACGTGGTTATCCATGATATCGTTATTAGGACATCGTGAGCGAAGTCAGCGATCCCCGACACTAGACCAGGGGAAGGGGGGGGGGGAAGGGAGCTATCAGGGGGAAAGCGCCAAGCCATTACGACTATATAGCACTTGGAAGGGGTCAGGATAAGGATTTGGGATGGGACGGGGGAGAGAAGGAATGTTGCCCAACCACTTGTACGGTCGGGGATTGAACGTCGACCTGCATGAAGCGAGACCGTCGCTCTACCGTCCACCCCAAGTGGTCGGGTCCAGGGGGGGGGGGAGGAGGATCTGAGTATGGGGGGAAGAAGGTTATCCTATGACCATCCACCCCCTAACACTAGATCAGGGGAAGCCATCTTCTATCTTGAGTTATCTTGAGTTGATTTCGGGGCTTTAGTGTCCCCGCGGCCCGGTCCTTGACCAGGCCTCCACCCCCATAATCCTATTTCGTCTCTGTAATTGACTTTGCTCTTTTATCACACTAGTGAGCCCCATTAATTGGGTGATGTTGGGGTCTCACCACTTCTAAGTGCCCGGAGACTCACCAAGCACTTATGCATCTACTTATAAACCCGTACAACTTTTTTCTGTCTTGGGGCGACTTTGTTTACATTTATTAAATATTTTACAAACAAATGAAACTCCCCAATTAAATGTTGTTATTGTCATAAACGTGCTCCTAGTGCTTCGGAGCTCACAAACTGTTCAATACATGAACAAATCCACAAGGAGCCGTGATGAGGGTTTGAACCTCCGTCTGAGAGGTCGTAGGATGAAAGGTTCGAATCCTCATCACGAGCCTTGTGGATTTGTTCATTCGTTCAATACATGTTCGTAAAGCCTCCAGTCTCGTTTTTCCTTGTTTCTTTCATCCTAAAATAGAGTCTGGTACAGATACACTCTCGCACTATGTAAATAGTGTCTGTCTGTCTTTCTCTAGACTCTCTTTTTCTCCCTCTCTCTCCCTCTGTTCCTCTCAGTTTGGTGACGTAACGTAAAATTGTTTTTTGGTAATTGTCACAAGATCTGTAAATTGTGTTTTACGATATATTAAACATGTGAATAGTAAGATATGTTATTGGGGGTCACTTTAGTACTGTGTCACGTGGTACTATTTTTAATGATGCCATCCCCCAGCTCGTCTGTGTATCGTACATACCAAATAGCAACTATTTGAAAAATGGGTGAAGCTAGCCCTAAGCATCCGGCCTTCGACCTAGAACAGAACATAATATAATTATGAACATAATTCACATAATTTAAATATAAAGAGTATTCAGAGAAAACCTTGTGGATTCTCCCTGAACCCTGTGTATTATTATTATTATATATATATATATATATATATATATATATATATATATATATATATATATATATAATATGTATATATATATATATATATATATATATATATATATATATATATATATATATAATGCAAGTAGTTTTCAACACGAGCAGTTGCAACCTTGTGTCTCAACTGTATCTACTTGATATGTCACTAGCTGGTTACTGATTGCACTGAGTAGTATCGCAATTTTATCACTGCCATTCTTTCTATTATTACTACTGCTTTCCTCCATTCTTCCATGCATTTCTTTCATCTCTTCTCTCACTCATCATGCCACATCTCCCCCTCCCTCTACTTCCATCCATCCATCTAGCATTTGACAGCATACAATATTTTCTCCTTTCCAATCAATGACTGCCTCTCACCACCCTGTTCTTCGGCTCCCTCCACCCTTCCTAGCTCACTATCCATCATCATTCTTCACCCCACCACCACACTCTCCCACCCACCCCCTTTGCCCACCATCACCCGCCACCACCACCACCACAACACTATCCACTACCCCACACTGCCTACAAACCCACCACCTACCCTTCCAGCCATCACTACACACACACACACACACACACACACACACACACACACACACACACACACACACACACACACACACACACACACATGTGTGTAAGTGTATTAAAACCACACTTCCTTTTGCAGGCGATGAGTCACAATAACGTGGCTGAAGTATGTTGACCAGACCACACACTAGAAATTGAAGGGACGACGACGTTTCGGTCCGTCTTGGACCATTCTCAAGTCGATTGTGATTAACACACAATCGACTTGAGAATGGTCCAGGACGGACCGAAACGTCGTCGTCCCTTCAATTTCTAGTGTGTGGTCTGGTCAACACACTTCCTTTTGTAACCTACATCCTTTCAAAAGGTACTGAATATTCCGAAAATTGCGTTTTTAATGCTCTTACATATATTGAGTCCTTCCTTCATTCAACCACTGCGGCATTGTAGGAAGATTTGCCCATTTTAGTAAGTTTCTTCATAAAAATATATATTCCACAAGTGATAGAGAACCCGCTACAGTGTATAATCATGGGAGGAATTACAATACTGACATGATAAGAGCCTAATAGGTTCAGAGATCACCCCTCCTCCTCCTTCTCTCTTCCAAACCCATTCTTTCCTACTAATATGCAGACCCCATCACCTCCATCCCCCTATTCCATCTCATTGACCAACACCCCAAACACAGCGCACTTACTTGACCCTAACCTATTTTCCACCCAATTCCATATCCTAGACCAGTGATTACACTTCTCTTATGAAGAGAAGTGTAATCTGTAACATTTTTAACCTCATTCGTTCTTGACAATGCCCCAATTTGACTATTATTTTATCACATCCCATTTTATTGACCCTCAACCATCTTCCCTTACCCCCCCCCATTTCCCCCCATCGTTAAACTTACGATAAAAGCCTTAATTTCGTGCAAGTCACACTGGAATATAAATGAGTATTGTCAAAAGCCTAATCAAGGGAAAAGAGAGAGAAGCTCCGTAGTTGAGTTGCAATTTGGTCAACAATTTACATGTGCGACGTAACGGCCCCACAGGGACCTTTTTTTTTTGGGGGGGGAGGGAGGGGGCAGAAAGTTTAGGTCATTTTATCCGCTTGATTACCACACCGGAAGCTTGACGAAGGTCTGTGGGGGGTTGTTTAGTTTTGTTTATGAGGCGGGATAGTGGTGTTGAACTATTGAATCCTATTTAACACTGTTAAATAGGATTACAATAAATAGGATTCCATCATTTAAGCTGCCGAAATTATTGTTAAAATTGGTGGATTTAATATCCAGCGTGACATAACAATACGATTTTTGTTAATATATTTTTTTCTTATAAAATGGTAGTTTTTCGTTTTATTATATATGATTGAGATATTTTTTTTCGGTTTAGTCAAAACTTAGAAATTTCATCAAACCAACCCAATCATAAACCCCCATAACCTAGTAAATCATGTTCTTAATATATTAAGAACTGGAAGTGATGTGGTGGAGGCTGACTCCATACACAGTTTCAAGTGTAGATATGATAGAGCCCAATAGGCTCAGGAATCTGTACACCTGTTGATTGACAGTTGAGAGGCGGGACTATGCAAAGAGCCAGAGCTCAACCCCCGCAAACACAACTAGGTGAGTACATACAGGCTCACACAAACACCCATGAACTACTATCCCCTACACCTTAGGTGTATCCCCTACACCTTAGGTGTATCCCCTACACCTTAGGTGTATCCCCTACACCTTACTTTCCTCCTCAGCTCTCTCTTGCCTATTTATTGCCTGTCTCTACCTCCTCATCACACGGGAGACATCTCCCGTCACGCAGGGTGCAGTCGCACCTCCACAGATCTCCAGTATCATCTATTGATACTGGAAATGGCTCAAAAGGGCCACCACTTATGGGCTATTCATGCCCATGCCACCTTTTGGGTGGCTTAATCTTCTCTCTCTCTCTCTCCTCATCACAATCGACTTGAGAATGGTCCAGGACGGACCGAAACGTCGTCGTCCCTTCAACTTCTAGTGTGTGGTCTGGTCAACACCCATGAACTAACCTGAAACAATGGCCTCGTCATCTCTGTGCCACAAAGAACTAACAAATTAGGTCCTGAGGGATCAGCTTCGTCTGTCTCTCTACATTAAGACAACATTTTCATGAAGCTTTGAACCATTTACCACCACGAAGTTCCCAGAGATTTTTCATCTCTGCTGAAAACTTTTCTCACTGCCTGGCGTCCGTAAGACAGGTGGAATATAACCTTGAAATAATTAGAAGTATGGGAGTGTTGTGCTACAATGACACTGCTTTGGGTGGTGGGTGTTGTGTGGTAAAGTGTGGGGAAGTGTAGTGAGATGAAATGTAAAGTGTTATCACACACAGAGATCACAATAACGTGATGCATCAAATGAACAAATCCACAAATCCTCGTCACGGCCCTTGTGGATTTGTTCATGTAGAGTGTTAAGTGCGGTGAAGATTGCTGAAGATGGTGAAGATTCTTCACCGCATGATGAAGAAGCATATTCACCATCTTCTGCATGATGGTGAAGATAGTTGTGGAGTATGCTGAAGATGGTGGCGAAGGGATGTTGGTGAATTTGTAGCGAGGAAGGGGTGGTATTGTAAACTGTAACTACCTAACAGAGTTTACATGAGTCGAAATTAAGCTCCTGGGCACCGACTAGACAACTGCATGTCTTTTTAATATAGTGAAGCCCGTAGCGCTCGCTTTTTTTGTAATATTTGCTTCAGAAATTCTGAACAGATGAAGCCCCTACTATTTCCAACCCTAATTAATTATACTTATATAGTTCTCTCAGACTAAAAAAAAAAAAGTTCATTCAATATCCCTGCGTCTCATTTTCAGGCGAGGCATAATAAAAAGTGACGTAGTTCGTCTTAATGTACAGTCCTACGTGATTGAAGAAATTTGTACTTACTAGAAAAAAAAAATATATTCAATCCTTGAAGAAACAGGCGCTGTTATATGGGAATTAGAAAATGGAAAGTAAAAAATCTAAAAACTAAGACCAATATAGACGAAGATGCAGAGATGCAAGAACTATATGGTTGCAGGGACTAAAGTTGCAGGTTTCCATGTGATTTGGTGGTAATAATAATGAAAGGGGTCGTTCGTAATTAAGTTGATATTGGGTGATGATTCAATTATAAGGCTTCAAGTGATCAGAGAGGATTGATGCAGATAATTAGAGTGTACAAGGGTGAGCATTTGATCACGTCGAAGATCATTTGATAATGATAAAAGAGCATTTGATCATATTGAAGAGCATTGAATCACGCCGCAGGAAGAGCATTGGATCACGTTACAAACATTTCATAAGATTTAAGGAAGAAATGTGCAATAAACCCCTCAGGGGATCAGAGCGTCGCCATAGAGGCTTCACGTGAAAAGTAAGACAGAAAAGGAAAGGGGGAGGAGGGGAAACAGGTAAGGAAGGGGGAAGAGGAACGAGGGAAAGAAAGAAGGGAGAGTGTAGAGAACAGTAGAAAGGGATCACACTAGGACTCCTCCACAGGGATGAGAGAAGCTTGACGCTGGTGTGAGAGGGACTAAAGCTGAGGCACCGCATGAAGAAGCTGCACCAACATCCCTCTCACAGCTTACCAAGAAAAGGGAGATAAGGAGAAAGAAAAAGAGAAGTTGACGGTGGGTTAATGGTGGTGGTAGGGGTGGTGATGGTGGTGGTAGGGGTGGTGATGGTGGTGGTAGGGGTGGTGGTAGGGGTGGTGATGGTGGTGGGGTAGTGGTGGTGGCCGTGGGGTAGTAGTGGTGCTCGTAAGATGATGGTGGTGGAGTGGTGGTGGTGATCGTGAAGTAGTGGTGGTGGTGGTGTTGGTAGTGGTGTTGATAGTGGTAGTGGTGGTGAAGGAAGCAGAGGAAGACTGGTGAGATATGAGCGAGACATCTGGTGCTATTGAGGCAGACTCACCCGCAAGGTCCCGGCGACGTCTACTAAATTGCTGGAGACGTTTGCTGGAACTTAAGAGAAAGAGTGATTTATCTCTTGAGATAATGGTGGGGGCGACACCTGGAACGGATCTGCGTAATGGGCAGGGTGGCCCCCGAGTTACCCAGCTCTCTCTCTCTCTCTCTCTCTCTCTCTCTCTCTCTCTCTCTCTCTCTCTCTCTCTCTCTCTCTCTCTCTCTCTCTCTCTCTCTCTCTCTCTCATTTTTGAACCGCCGCAACCTCTCTCCTACCCTCCTCATTTCATAGAATCTCCTCCTACTCCTGCTGTTTAAACTCGTCCCAACTTCATTTCAACCCCCTTACCCCCTCCGTCTCACCCCATCCCCTCCTCCATCTATTTCAACTTCTCCTCCTTTGTCTTAATTCCTGTTATCCTTGAAAATGTTAAGTCAGATCCTCAACTTCACGATGTACTCAGCTCCCCATCCTGACAACGCCGTCAAATCCTCACTCTAAGGATGCTGTCAGATCATCCTGAGGATGCAATCACAACCTCACCCTGAGTTCTATATGTTTTACTGCTTCCCAAATTAGAAAGAACTTAAGAGACAAACGGAAAAGATTTCAGAGGACAAAACTTACTGAAGAGGAAACAGTTTCCTCTCAAGAAACGTCAACTACGAGACTTAATTCAAACCATCAGGATTCTGAAGAAATTTCACACACGTGAAAAGCGAAATGTTTACAGTGCGAGCCAATTTTACCTGCAGATGTAACTGGGGAAAACCTTACGGAGACGAAAGAGGTACTGAGGTGGGATTTCCTGGTGGCGTCGTGGGTAACGCACTCTCGCTCTACTGGCGATTTGGTCTGGGTTCGACCCATAAATAGAAAGGATTGAATGGGTGCGAATCTCAAGACTATTCGTCGCCTTGTTTACCTAGCGGGAATTGGGCAATTGGTTGTTAAATGATTGTCAGGTCGTGGTCCAGGGAAACCAGTGGGAAAGGCTTACCATGAGCTATGGGAAGGGGAAGATCTTAGCCTACTAACAGGAGTTAGAAGTCCACCTTTAGTGTGGTGAAAAATCTGGTGAAATCTGGTGAAAAAAAATCTGGTGAAAATCTGGTTTTTAATCTGGTGAAAAAAACTTAAGGGAAACATTTTGATAAATTGTTGGAGGTGGTAAATTCACATGAAATGAAACTAGATTAAGATTCAAAGATCATTTTTCCTATTTTCGGAATAATTGTAGCTACTAGGGACTCTAAACTAGCCACTAGGGACTCTAACCTAGCCACTAGGGACTCTAACTTAGCCACTAGCCAAGTTCCAGTAATTAATAACAAATAATATTGGAATAGACCGAAAATTCGGTTATAATCTGTTTTCCAAAATATTTTATCCTCCATTTCTTCCTCCTCTCTGTCAGTCTGTCTGTATGTCTTTCATCCTCCTCCTCCTCCTTCTCCTCCTCCTCTTTCTCTCCAATTCTTAAAACACATCTGCAAAGACAATAATAAAATACAGTCAGAAAGCCAAAGAAAAACAAAATTAATACAAAAAACAGACCAGAACACAGCCACAAATTTCTTAATATTTCGCGGGGAAAAAAGAGGTAAGGAAAGAGAGAGAGAGAGAGAGAGAGAGAGATGCAGATTGAGGCGCCTAATGGAACTTTGCTTACCCTGGCGGCCTGCAAAGGTGAGTTTTTAGAGACGCTGGCCGGAGTCGTGGTGGCTCCAGAGACAACAGACCAAATTCACTCGAATCGAGAGACGTAAACTTTGTTTGGCTACACTCCAAAAGTTTATATTAAAACTCGCCCTCTTTGCCTGCGCTCGCTGTAAAAATATCCCCGCGAGCGGTTTTGCTTCCATTAGAGAGAGAGAGAGAGAGAGAGAGAGAGACGGACAGGGGGACAGACTGATTTAATGAATTAGGATCACATCATTTTTCATTATTGCCTCTATCCCTTGCTCTCTAAATCCAGCCCCTCCCTATTTCTCTTTACAATTTAAATTAAAAACCCGCTCATATTATTGGTCTGAGTTTGAGGATTTGCTTCTTGCAGTTTCTTGCAGCGCCTCGCCAACGCCTCGCCAGCGTCTCGCCAGCGTCTCGCCAACGCCTCGCCAACGCCTCGCCAGCGCCTCGCCATCCTTCTTCACAAAACACTAATATCAGTAATAAAAGAGACCGATATTATGGCCAAAACAAAGAGAACTCTTATAACGACCATTGACCTATTAATGGCCAGATCCTATTTAGATCCAAGCAATTCTACCCATTTATCTTCTCCTATTTTAAAACATGTAAATAATAATTGGACTAATATACAATACATTGTAAATTTTACTCGGAACGGGGAAATTTCTTTTACCACTACGGCAAGTTTGATTTATTTAACATTTTTATTACTAAAGTTTATAATTTAACGTTTAGTACTGACCGAATTAAACATTTGCGTTGAGCAAGGAACGTTTATTTCAGGCAGTTAAATTATGTCCATAACAAGGACATTGAGGGACGTTCAGTTCCGGAACGTCATCAGCGGACGCGACGTTAATGATTCAACAAAGGAGAAAAGTTGGACTGCGTCCTTAATATCTTGGGTACGCCCAGCAGTCCCATTAAATGATGCGCGGCTCACTCTACTTCCAACTTTTACAGGATATGTTTATGTTCTTCCAGCAAGACTGAGATCTAGGGAGAGTTGGGGGGTCTTCCAGGAAGACTGAGATCTAGGGAGAGTTGGGGGGTCTTCCAGGAAGACTGAGATCTAGGGAGAGTTGGGGGATCTTCCAGGAAGACTGAGATCTAGGGAGAGTTGGGGGTCTTCCAGGAAGACTGAGCTCTAGGGAGAGTTGGGGATCTTCCAGGAAGACTGAGCTCTAGGGAGAGTTGGGGATCTTCCAGGAAGACTGAGCTCTAGGGAGAGTTGGGGATCTTCCAGGAAGACTGAGATCTAGGGAGAGTTGGTGGGGTGTTCCAGGAAGACTGAGATCTAGGGAGAGTTGGGGGGTCTTCCAGGAAGACTGAGATCTAGGGAGAGTTGGGGGTCTTCCAGGAAGACTGAGCTCTAGGGAGAGTTGGTGGGGTGTTCCAGGAAGACTGAGCTCTAGGGAGAGTTGGTGGGGTGTTCCAGGAAGACTGAGCGCTAGGGATAGTTGGGGGTCTTCCAGGAAGACTGAGATCTAGGGAGAGTTGGGGGGTCTTCCAGGAAGACTGAGATCTATGGAGAGTTGGGGGTCTTCCAGGAAGACTGAGCTCTAGGGAGAGTTGGTGGGGTGTTCCAGGAAGACTGAGCTCTAGGGAGAGTTGGGGATCTTCCAGGAAGACTGAGCTCTAGGGAGAGTTGGGGATCTTCCAGGAAGACTGAGATCTAGGGAGAGTTGGGGGGGTCTTCCAGGAAGACTGAGATCTAGGGAGAGTTGGGGTTCTTCCAGGAAGACTGAGATCTAGGGAGAGTTGAGGGGTCTTCCAGCAAGACTGAGATCTAGGGAGAGTTGGGGGGTCTTCCAGGAAGACTGAGATCTAGGGAGAGTTGGTGGGGTGTTCCAGGAAGACTGAGCTCTAGGGATAGTTGGGGGATCTTCCAGGAAGACTGAGATCTAGGGAGAGTTGGGGGGTCTTCCAGGAAGACTGAGATCTAGGGAGAGTTGGGGGGTCTTCCAGGAAGACTGAGATCTATGGAGAGTTGGGGGTCTTCCAGGAAGACTGAGATCTAGGGAGAGTTGGGGGTCTTCCAGGAAGACTGAGATCTAGGGAGTTGGGGGTCTTCCAGGAAGACTGAAATCTCGGTATGAATTCTTGATGGAAGAGCAGGATGTAGGAAGGGTTGGATTTTCTAGATAAAGGGGATCTGGGGAGGATTGGGTTCTCCCAACGAGTGTGTGATCTGGAAATGGAGTGCCAGTCTAACCACTTCGCAAGCATGAACGCGCAGGGACATATCCGAGCAAAAAATGCTAGGATGCGATACATACGTGTGCGTGCGTGTGTGTGTGTGTGTGTGTGTGTGTGTGTGTGTGTGTGTGTGTGTGTGTGTGTGTGTGTGTGTGTGTGTGAACATATCAATGAACCTTATCCACAGGACATAAATTCGTGGGATGTGGAACAAATATCACTCGTTAGTGTGACAAACCGCTTACATTATTTCAATCTCTAACGACCGAGATAAAATACTATCTTTTCGATGGATCTGGAAAAACGCTCATATGCCGTTAGGAAAAAGTCAGATATGCTCACAAGGGAAGCTAGTGAGATAAGTGGCTTAAGTTTCCTTTCCCTTCCCATCGAATCGTTAAGCGTCGTGAGAGATGGTGTATTCTCGCTTAACAACCATCTCTCAGATTCGTAGCAATATACAGTTTTGTTATACTCTGAGTTAGTGTGGCTTCACCGCCATCGTAACGACCACAAACATTATATCATGATAGTCATTACGCTAAATAGGGAGCCAGAACTAACGATCTGCGTCTAGCAGATGAAACTATCATACTATCACACGTAATTTTCAACCTTATTTCAACTCTCTACACTTAACAACCTGCTGAAATGGTTAAGACACACCATCTTTTATTTTTATTTTTAAAAGAGATAGTTTAATTTATTGTTTTTTTAAAAGTTGAAGAACAAAAATTCTAATCATAGTGTATTTTTTTTTAAATAATGTTGGTCATGGATTTCAGTTTTTATGTTTTGTCTTTTAATGATTCCAGTTATTTAGTTATTTTCCCTCTAACTTCCGCTTCACAGTCCTTGAGCGTCCTTTATATATATATATATATATATATATATGAAAACTCACACCCCAGAAGTGACTCGAACCCATACTCCCAAAAGCAACGCAACGCAGAAGCAGTATGGGTTCGAGTCACTTCTGGGGTGTGAGTTTTCAGTTGCATATTGTCCAGGGGACCATTCTGGCTTGTTCGCATATATATATATATATATATATATATATATATATATATATATATATATATATATATATATATATATATATATATAATCTTTGTACAGTTGGCAGCAGACTTTCCTCTAAGCATATCGGGTTAAATATGACCGCATTACTGGAGTTGTTGATCTTGTAGAATAAGCTTTCTATGCTTCTATTTTCTTACTCTCTGGATTAAGAAGAACAATAAAGTTACCGAAATTCATGGTAAAGAAACTTTAATGATTATTAAAGGGGATATTTTCTGAAACGTTTCGTTCCACTCTGAAACATCTTCAGGTAAATAATGAATATATGAATTGCAATATTGACTTAAATACAAGTGGGATGAGTGAAATTATATGGGATGAGGTGAAGGGTTGAAGGAATAGTACGCCAGATCAAAGCCGTTTTGCTTTTTCCGACGGATTCGTTCTGGCGTACCCAAATTTCGTTATCCCAGTGAGATTAAACGGCTTCGATCTGTCCTCATGTATATTCGTTACCCCAGCAAGTGATTGCTCGTCTCCAGGGCTTCGCATTTCGCTCAAGGGGCTTAAAAAGCCGGTCTATGAGTCATGTGTTTTTGTATTAGCCCAGTGACCCCTGAAACCTAATGTAGAATAACGTCATCCCCTTGAGGTTATCTTGATAGTCTATTTTAAATTATTACTAACATTAGTCTCCGTGGTGTAGCGGTTAAGACACTCGCCTGGCGTTCTGCGAGCGCTGTGACATGGGTTCGTATCCTGGCCGGGGAGGATTTACTGGGCGCAAATCCTTAACTGTAGCCTCTGTTTAACTCAACAGTAAAATGGGTACTTGGTTGTAAAAACGATCCTTCGTGGGGGTCGTATTCCAGGGACCTGCCCGAAACGCTACGCGTACTAGTGGCTGTACAAGAATGGCCAGACCCGAAGACAACAATTTTACGACACAGGTTTATACTAAACCCATTAACATTCGAATGTACATGATTGGTCACTCCGAAAGGCCAGACAGATCTAAGACTAGTGTGATAAACTCACTTATACCCAGAGCCCCTTACTCATTGTTCCAACTGGCATAACATCTACAAGGAACTGTACAGAAACCTTCAAGTATTAATAAACAAAGGGTTCACGACGAGAGAAGTCAACACCCATATCAGAAAATATTTAGAACAATATTATACCAAAGAGCAACAGCAACAGCAAGCAACCCCCTCGCAAGCAAAGTGGATTTGTAGCTTTGTTTTCAAATCCACTATGGATTTTCTCTTGGTTCTTGTCAAAACTCTCTTGGTGCCACACCATGGACGGATCCTAGCCCGCCTTTTGAGGTCGAATCTCCGTTTTCGGCGACTTACCTTAACACCCCCCCCTCCCCTCACCCATCCAGAGCCCAACCCCACTGTATAAATCACTGTATAAATCAGAAGAAAGAATAATCAAAAATATAATTTCAGATAGAGTGACACCGACAGTCCCAGACCAAAACCCTAAAGGGCTGCTGATTAAATACCTAAGAACAGCCCCGATAAATAATACAATCCTCTCCAAAAGCAAATTCGATATTACCAATTTGAGAAGTCATAAAAGATCTTAATCAGATAGTCTAAAACCTTTTGTGCGTTCTGTAATCCTCTTTTTGCTCTTCCTCTCACAAGATGTGTATTTGGGTGCACAATAAATGCTCATAGACACCCAACTTGACTTGTGATGTATTTATTATTATAATTTCGATACCATAAAAACCCTTATGGAATCTGAAGCGTTTGAACGCCGTGACTCGTTCGAACTCGTGGCCCGGTCACTGATTTCTGACCCGTGACCTCTCCCCCCCCTCCCCCCTCCCTCTCCTTCCTCCCAACGAATGTCTGGCGCGAAGATTTACTGCAAAAGTTTTTCCTAATAAATTAGAAGCAAACTTAGCTACCTGGTTCGGGAGATTTATGATCTTAAACTTAGCAACAAATATTTTAATTTGCTGATGCATCATGGGACACAGTCCATGAGGATGTCAAAGTTAATTTTAGGAATCTGTTAGTTATCTTATACTTTTTGTTTTCATATCGCAGAGAAAAGTTGGAATCTCGTGCATATCTTAATTGTGAAAGAAGGACTTGAAATAATCTAATTCAGTTTCTTGGTTTGCAATATTTTTCAAATCTTCACGTAATCCATTAATCTTCAAGGTAACCTATAAGGTAACCTTTAAGGTAAGACCTAAGACCTAGCTTTCTACGTTAAGGTAGACTTACATTGTAGATCAAACGATGACTGACACAAATGAGCAATGTTTATGGATTAATCTACCTTTACTAGTGGTAGTTGAGCTCCAGCTCCTGGCCTCGAATTTAGGGATTCAAATGATAATAGGTTAGTCGTTCCGTCCTCGGGAAATATCATGCGCATCTTGAAGACAGATCTTGTATCATGATTTAAAAAAAAATAGTTAAATCCAAGCAAGTGAATTTTGACGGCACGTAATTCTTATTTAATCTCTATCGAACATATAACAAACTGTTTTGATTTTACTCTCCGTTGTCTCCATTTATGATTAACAATATGTTTTACTGGTCTTTCACGACATACAATCAATTTGGTCGAAATAAACATGCATTTCACTTGAAATTCATTTATTCAACAATATTCTGAAATAAACTACAATTCCTGTTATAAGCTAAGACCATCCAGGTATGTTTGGGATGGGGTAATATCATCCAAGAATGTTTGGCATGATCTAAGACAATCCAATCATGCTTAGAGTGAGTGAGAGAGGGGGAGAGAAGGAGAAGAAACTGGAGAATGGGTCGAGAGAGAGAGAGAGAGAGAGAGAGAGAGAGAGAGAGAGAGAGAGAGAGAGAGAGAGAGAGAGAGAGAGAGAGAGAGAGAGAGAGTATACGAACAGAACACCTCATAACATATAGAGCTCGAGAAACTTTTCCACCAAACAACTATCAAGTGTCAGCCAAACTCCTCAGGATGAACTTTATGATCCTCGCCGGGGCTCGTTTAGCTCCCAGCCAAGACCTCCCTGTCGCCACAACAACATTTGCCAACACAAGCGGTCAATAAAACATAAATACAACAAATCAGAATTTTGTTGTTTTTGGACTTGCGTCAAGTGTGATATATTTTGCGTTGCTTCATAAAGGATGATGTATTTTGTATTGCTCCATTAACGGATGATGTATTTTGTATTGCTCCATTAACGGATGATGTATTTTGTATTGCTCCATTAACGGATGATGTATTTTGTATTGCTCCATTAACGGATGATGTATTTTGTATTGCTCCATTAACGGATGATGTATTTTGTATTGCTCCATTAACGGATGATGTATTTTGTATTGCTCCATTAACGGATGATGTATTTTGTATTGCTCCATTAACGGATGATGTATTTTGTATTGCTCCATTAACGGATGATGTATTTTGTATTGCTCCATTAACGGATGATGTATTTTGTATTGCTCCATTAACGGATGATGTATTTTGTATTGCTCCATTAACGGATGATGTATTTTGTATTGCTCCATTAACGGATGATGTATTTTGTATTGCTCCATTAACGGATGATGTATTTTGTGTTGCTCCATTAACGGATGATGTATTTTGTCTGGTGTCACGCGGGATGATCTATTTACTTTTGCGTCAAATAGGATGATGACATCTCTTGTCTTACATGCCAATGACATGTCTATGTCTGTGTCAAGGGATATGTCTGTGGTGTCAAGGAGAGTAACGCTGATGTTGTTGTCTAAGATTCGCTACCTGGAACAAAAAGTTCCAAGTAGCACGGACTATGGTGAGCCCGTAGTTGTTCTATTTAACGCTGATGATATTACAGACCCCTAATTACTCGAACATATCCGATGACACATGACCATATCTCAAGACTTAATGAAGAAACGTAATCCTCTTGACATCCTACCATAATTCACCTTCTGGATTCACTAAGCCTGTATGTGTTGACTACGAAGTCTTACCCTAATCAGGCTGACTTACGCTGTGTTTACAAAACAGTTTACGAGTTAATGTCCGCAATAATAACCTTGGGCTAACCACGTGGCTATAAACCGTTTTAATAAATGCAAACTCAGCCGCCATGATCGAGGAGAGATGTAGAGGTTTCGGATGTGGGATACTTAGGTGCTAGTTGACTACTGGCGTTTCGTCCTGCGGCTTTTTCAACACATACCTGCGTAGAGAAAGAGAAATTGATTAGTATAAGAGGCGGTGTAATTCGATTACAATAATGCAAATTATATTAATTAATATGGCTACCTAATTATGTCATTATGGTCTTTTGTAGTCAGAACCCACCATTCTGGCATAATGGGGGCCCTCTATTATGCCACAAGGCCCACCATTTCCTCCCATGCCCATACAGGTTGCATGGAATGGGGGACGGGAGAGGAAATGTGTTGGAATAAAACTTGCAAGTTTGGTATTCGCCGTTTTCTATACTGAAACGGTTTTTGTGTTCATAAGCTCGATACTTGATACTCTAGAGAATATTTTTTTTCAGCGGATTTACGCTTTAATAACGCCCAAACTTTGAAAGTTTGAAATTCAGAATTTTTATAACTGAAATTCAGTTGGCGAAGTCGTTCGTAAAAAGTTTCTGAAATATTTAACCTGACTTGTGTTTATTGTTTTCAACAAAATTTTCAAGCATTTTCGTGAAATATTGGTTTGGAAAATGGTTGTTAATTAATGGACTAGATTACAGGGCAACGTAACAGATGTGGGGATCGCTAGATTTGTTTCAAGCGTAGGTTAAACACGCATGTGAATGAATTAAAGTGGATATAAATAGGAACTGCCTCGTTTGGGCCAATAACAGGTATGTAGGAAGGTGTAGAGGGGGGGGGGGCCTCTACACCTTCCTACATACCTGTCATCCCTTTAAGATCTCATAAGCACACCTGTTAAAGGAATCTCGTTGTCAATCTTGACAGTTACAATAGCATTAAAGAGCTTGTTTCCGGCTCCACATATGCGTCACAAGTCAGGTGTGTGACGCATGGATTCCAATGCCCTTCATGCAGTACGGCTCCACATATGCGTCACAAGTCAGGTGTGTGACGCATGGATTCCAATGCCCTTCATGCAGTACGGCTCCACATATGCGTCACAAGTCAGGTGTGTGACGCATGGATTCCAATGCCCTTCATGCAGTACGGCTCCACATATGCGTCACAAGTCAGGTGTGTGACGCATGGATTCCAATGCCCTTCATGCAGTACGATACGTAGAGACAAGGCCCCAACTAAACTAATCGTCTTCAACGCAGAATTTTTTTTTTTTAAATTTACAAATGTGTAATAAGCAATTTTTAGAAAATCTACCGGAGTTCTGAGGTGACTCGAAGATGCCACCAAGGCTCCCAGCCGCTGAAGCTAGCCACTTGTTATTTATTTTTATGCAATTTTATGCTATTGAGACTGAAATGTGCAAATATTTAATTTTGACAAAATCTGCAATATGCTATTTTATACTGAACAAAATCTGCAATATGCTATTTTATACTGAACAAAATCTGCAATATGCTATTTTATACTGAACAAAATCTGCAATATGCTATTTTATACTGAACAAAATCTGCAATATGCTATTTTATACTGAACAAAATCTGCAAATATACTATTTTATACTGAACAAAATCTGCAATATGCTATTTTATACTGAACAAAATCTGCAATATGCTATTCATATGATAATCAAATCTTAAATATGCAATGTAATACTGTTACTCAAATCTGCTATCATACTCAAATGAGTAAATCTGTATTATGTGCATTATAATCCTCTATGAATTCTTGTTCATTTCAACAACAGATTTACGCCAGCATTATCTAAATCATTTTGAAAATCAACACCACTTCTAAACAACGTAAAATGGTTTAAAATAAATTTTATGGTGGTTTAATTGAAAAATTTCTGCTGGTTAAATTAATATTTTCTGGTGCTAGAGCAAATAAAACAAATACCCTTTGTAGTCCTGATGAAAAAGCTTCGTTAGTTCCTTTAGATTACGCTCACACAAGCAGCAAGACACTGGGGAAAAGTGACTAACAATGCCTGGAAACTGGACGAAGTCAAGATAAACTTGCCAAGGCACTTTTTTGAATAACAAAAAAACTAATTTAATCAAAAAAGTTTTGATAGCAATTATCGCACAGCGTAATTTATATTCCGCTGCTTGCGAAAATGATTCCTTTGGATGGTTATCTGGTGAGTATTTTGAGATCCTGCTTATATATATATATATATTGTCTTTCTACCCTGCAACCCCTCCACCACCAAAACCCCTTTCCCAAACCCACGCCAACCCCCCCTCCCTCTAATTCATCTCCCACAGTCCGCATCGCTTACCCTTCGCCTAGCTCGTAAAATTTCAAGCTTCCTGCTACACTAATAGCTCCCTGCTACACTGAGCGCTCCCTGCTACACTGAGCGCTCCCTGCTACACTGAGAGCTCTCTGCTACATTGAAAAGTCCCTGCTACACTGAGAGCTCCCTGCTACACTGAGAGCTCCCTGCTACACTGAGCGCTCCCTGCTACACTGAGAGCTCCCTGCTACACTGAGCATCATAGTGAAGAGGACGAGAGACCCAGAATTGTGTTTTTTTTATGAAAATTGATGCTTAATGCTGAAGTAGGAGAGGGTAGGAGGGTATTCACCTAGTTGTGCTTGCGGGGGGTGAGCTCTGCTCTTTCGGCCCGCCTCTAAATTGTAAATTAACTATTAATAACCGCTAATTATCTATTCTTTTGTCTCACACACACACACACACACACACACACACACACACACACACACACACACACAGGAAGCAGGCCGTAACAGCTGCCTATCTCCCAAGTACCTATTTACTGTTAGATAACAGAATCATCAGGGTGAAAGAAACTCTGTCCATTTTGTTTCTGCCATCACCGGGGATCAAATCCGGACCCTATGATTACGAGTCCAGAGCGCTGTCCACTCAGTTATCAGGGCCCCTATTAAGAGGGCCTGAAGTGTAAGGGAAGTGTGAGAGTGTCGACGGTTGCAAGTGGACGGTAAGAATAGTGTTGCAGTGATCGTTACAAGTATTACTGACAGGCGATTGCTGTATTCATATTAATTTATTGCAATAGGAATGTCATTATTATCTCATTTGCCGCTATTGTGTCAGTGATATACGGCTGCAAAATGAGCATTGTCTTATTCGTTTATTATCTAATTCTCCACACACACTATGCTTCCCCGGTCGCCAGGCGCCGCCCCCTCCCTCGTGTACCGCACACACACACACACACACACACACACACACACACACACACACACACACACACACACACACACACACACACACACAGGAACCTGTACACCTGTTGATTGACGGTTGAGAGGCGGGACCAAAGAGCCAGAGCTCAACCCCCCCAAGCACAACTAGGTGAGTACACACACACACACACACACACACACACACACACACACACACACACACACACACACACACACACACACACACCTTTCCCACCTCCATTTCCCATCTACTCCCTGTCTCCCCTTATCCTAGTGTGTGTCATAGCCATTTCTCCTATGCACGATCTTCACTGTAACCAAATGGATGCCTCTTGAACGCATTTTTTTTCTTTTATTTGATTAACACATTATGGTACATCTGCATTTATGCAGCTGCCCTAGACTTTTTTCGTTAATTAATATATTAGGTACATCTGCATTTGTGCAGCTAACTTAGACTATATGAAGGGGAGTACAGTGTGTCAAAAAGCTAACTACGTGGTGCTAAAAAATCCCCATCACACAGGGTGGGTAAAGTCTGCACTGGCAGACTCCGGGTGCATTATGAGGATATCATCATCAACACAAGAGTGAATAGGGTAGCAGTGATACTAGAAGTCCCCATCTCGCAGGATGGTTAGTCATACAGGGTCATATGTTCAGTAGCCTGCACTGGCAAATTTTGGGTGTAATATGACGATATCTTCAAGAACACGAGAGTGAATGAAGTAATTGCAAAGCTCCAGGTACCTCATGCCAACGGGTCTGAATGGTCTAATAACTGGGCATTCGGTGATGTAGTGTGGAATATCATGCCGCAGTTCCTGCTCACAGAGTTTGCACCTGGAGTGCTCAGGATTAGGAGATCCGTCACCTGTAGCCACCTGCCACAGGTAACGCTAACCCAACCTGATCCTTGCAACCATTGTGTCGCACAGTCTAGTGGACGTTTTATGCTGCCCATAGATATGCCCATAAATAAATAAACCTGTCCTAGCTTATCTGTTATTCAAATGATAAAATCTATGGACTCGGCGCTAAATATTTCACGTCTGCAGATTTCTTGGAGGACGGGTATTGGGGTCGGGTTCCCCTTCTGGGAGACACTGAGCCGCTTTCACCCTGTCTCCTCTTTTTTTTCACTCCTGTCTCCCTTTTCACTATAAAATCACCACTAATCTAGTAAAATTTAATGAGGCTAGCCTGAAGCATCTGGCCTCAACTCTTGAACTGACAAACATGCAGACATTATTTCATATAGTACATATATATTCTGCCTTTAGTTCTTATAGTGTACTTTGAGCATGTGCATATTAACTTATGTTAATGGCCACCAAGCTTGAAAATCAATTACTAATTCCTTGAGGTAGGACATTTGATTATTTACTGAAGATCTATATTGTTGATGTATTAAATTAAGACTACTTAAATGCCAGAAATTATTTTAGTGATAGCCATGTGATATATATTGTGCATTTATGGGCATTTAATGTGCTATTAAGATTCTAGATTGTTTACAGCACACTTTCTCACAGTTGTAATGAAAATAGCCAAGCTGTTATTACCATTCATTTACATAGGAGATTCTTGTGAGCACGAGACAATAAAGTACTAAGATTTTATTCAGAGAATGAACAAAATTACTTATAATTTTGTTCTTCTCTACTGCTGTGAGAGGTGAAATCGAGGTCTAAGATTCAGTGTTTATAGGTCAGAGAAACCTAATACAATTGAGTGGGGATTTATTGATTTTAAGAGTCCACCTGAGGGTGTAAGGGGTTGGTTATCGGGGTTTTCACTGTTATAAGCGTGTCGACATATGATAGCAAAGCCAAGGTGGTCATAGAAGACTGATAGCAACTGCTAAAGACCACATTTTTCACGGCCAGAAAGACTTCTGATTCCACTGTGTACTGTGAAGTCACATAGGTGACTGTCAACATATCCTCCAAAAACTTGTGGGTATAGAATGATTCATTCTCCTCTCTCTCTCTCTCTCTCTCTCTCTCTCTCTCTCTCTCTCTCTCTCTCTCTCTCTCTCTCTCTCTCTCTCTCTCTCTCTCTCCGTGTGAGCCAATGCTTTCAAGGTAGACGCAGTCACAGCTTCGATTGGTTTCAGAAACTTACTTCCAGATAATATTTAGCTTGAGGTGCTGAGTGGTAGTTGAATGCTTTTATCTTAAGAGATACCTGGTCTGATTAGGTATACACTACCTCATCAGCCGCTCCGAACCAGTTCTCAAGAGAGAAGCCTTTTTGGCTACTCACGGCGCCAGTTTCATCTAGGAAACTCCAGTACCAACTATAGATTATTATGGAATCACGACTAACTAGAAAGACATTTATAGATCCCAGAGGGATACTATAGTGGCTATAAAGAGCTTTTTCCTCCTAATAAAAAAAGTTTTTTGTGATCTTTGACGCGTTAATTGTTGAGTGCTCGTAGTGTCTGTGAAGGCATCAAGCCAGAGGGCACTGGGGCAGGTACTATACAGTACATGCACTCGAGCCGGTACAAGCACTCCAGCCAGTGCCTGTACCGGCTCGAGTGATGAACTGGAGAAAGTACGATGTGGTTCATCGAAAAACGATGGTGCAGGAGGGAGGTAGAGTGGAAGGGGGGAAGAGGAGGAGACGAAGAAGAGAAAGATAGGAGAGAGTATTTGGGTGAGCGAGATGATGGATTTTGAAAGTTAGGGCAGAAATATTCAAAAATTTCTGAGGCTGATGTATTCTCGCAATAAGGCGGCAGTTTTTCGAGATTTTGTAGGTGGGTGGTGTCTGTGTGTGTGTGAGATAATATGTCTGTGTCTGCGTGTCTCCATGTCTGCACACCCGAAAACAGAAGTAAAAATTCCATTCCATAAAGACAAAACTTCACAGACAAGACACTTTTTTTTAATAACCTTTTTTCCTGATTTTCTTCTTTTTTTCCAAGAAAAAGACACTTCTTTTTTTTTGTAAATGCGTCACAAAACCCGACACCCCTTAAGCCTTAAGTCTTGCAGCCCTAAGACTTATCAAGAGCCACATTCAGGCAATGTAAAATGTGTTGGAAAAGTCTTTTTTGTTTTAAATCTCAGTAAACCTCTATTGGCAGTCACCAAGATACAAGACGCATCACAAACAAGACCGATCACCAGTGAATTTTAAAACCTAACTTAACCTAACCTAACCTCAGTATACATGCGCTGAGAAGCAGGGATATATACCTCTTGGTGAATTTAATTTCTTGGTGAATTTAAAAGTACAAAATGATGATTTCTGTTAAGTGTACAACTGTTCAGATTTTGAACATTTCTTCCATAGTCGCAATGGGAATTATTATTTTTGCTATGTATGTGCGAGAGAGAGAGAGAGAGAGAGAGAGAGAGAGAGAGAGAGAGAGAGAGAGAGAGAGAGGGAGAGAGAGAGAGAGAGAGAGAGAGAGAGAGAGAGAGAGAGAGAGAGAGAGAGAGAGAGAGAGAGAGAATTCGAAGGAGGGAAGATCCACCTCATTAGCAAAGAGGGATTTTATAATGTAGCTCTAACCTGCATTTACATCCTTTACCCCAAACCTTAACACGATACAACGACAGAGCTGCTGTTTAACTTTGATTAACAGCGTCAGTTAAACACGTCTGAAACTGGATACCATCTGCGAATTCATTAGAAGTTAGGTAGTTAAACAGACGGGGAAAACTTTTTTTTTGCCCAGTACATGGAATTCCGAACCTTGTCTGGATTTTTAATGTATATTAAGCTTTAAATTATGGAACTAGCTTGAAACGCTTGGAATCAGTTGATTTTTTATGATTATAAGGAAATTGGAATATATAATAATATAAATTCACTCTGAAACTCGATTTATATGTTAGGTTAGAATAATTTGCAGGAAATGAAGTAATTAAAATTATATATCACAAAACATTGTCAAGCAATGTAAAGAGCAGTCACACAGAAGAAGCACAGTGTAACCCCTCAGGGAGAAACGAGGCCAAGGTTCGAGTCTCTCTATGTCTGCCAAAGTCAAAACTAACATTAAAAGGAATCCAACTTTCACATTATACCATGAAATAATGATGTAATTATTTCACTAATTACATAACAATTTATTTAAATGCACGTACACTAGCTCTTTCTCACGTACTGATACAGAGGTACAAATGAGAACTGTAGTGATGGAATTAACTAAGATTCAATTACCTGGATGTCTTATAGAGAGAATAAATATCTCGTAATATGAGCTTGACTTCAAGCCTTACAATTGTTGAGATATCTAAGGTCAACAATATGTATATGGGTATCAGAAATTCCCTAATTTCTAAACTCATTTAAAAGACTCGTCTTCAAAGCTGTTCTGAGAAAATTGATGAATCCCTCAAAGATTGCACACAAGAACTAACCTCGAAGACAGCCCTCAAGGATTCATTTACACTCCTAAAATGGGTGATATAAATTTTAAGAATTCTCTTAAAAATGTACAATGAGATGGTTTCGAAATCGTAACCAATGTCACCGAAAATTTATTAAACACACTCCTATTTATATTCAGGCATTTACAAAAAATAAATCATTTGAGAAAACTGGCAATTAAAGGTTGTTTTTCAGTAATAAATTGTCAGCGTTGTGTCGGGGGAGAGGGGAGGACCCTATAGTTCGGACAGTTATAGTGTGTAAATTGTCTGGTTTTCCTATAGGTGGGGTCGTTAGCCCCGTTCTGCCTTCTGATAGTATATATATATATATATATATATATATATATATATATATATATATATATATATATATATATATATATATATATATATATATTCAAATCCTCTGCATATATAGCCTCAGATACAAATCTGAGGCTGTTTGCCCACATCCTATATTCTTTTATTTAGTAAATTATGCAACAATTTTAATTAATAATAATATTTTTATTAATGAAAGTCTTTGTATAGGGCAAAATTAATTAAAACTTCGCATATCATAATTTATTATATACAATTCAGCAAAACAGTTTCGATATGATTTGAATATTAATGTGAACCACATTTTTCAAATGCATCATAATTCGCATGTCACCGGTGTCAATGATACTATAATACACTAAGAATTAATATTTTTGTGCAGACTGGCGCCTGTAAATTAGTGTATATACATATATATAATATATATATATATATATATATATATATATATATATATATATATATATATATATATATATATATTAGTATAGGAATGCCTGTCTGTTTAAAATTGAAGGTCAGACGCCTGGGGGTAGCCTCACTACAGTCAGCAGGGAGATTGGTCTGGGGTATGGGATGAACATAGGGTGGTCGTGAGCAAAGGAAGCCTTTGCCTTTCCAACTGATATTGGAAACAAATCTTGCTATTCATAATTTGTCCGTACTCCCATAAAACAGACGACCCTCCCTGTGCTTCAAAGGTTTGTGAGGTCAGGCCACTGTTGTTACATGAAGTTTCTTGTTATTGCGTCGCATCAGAGTATAAGTAGTAGTACTTAAGAGTACTGCTTTCCTACTAAATGTTACGGGGGAAACGACTTTAACAACCATCCAGGTTGTTAACGATCCACACGGCGTGGCTCGTCCGGTGGCGGGAATTCTGTTGGCCAATCAGAATCACCGGGCGAGGCAATGAGTACAGGTCAGAACCTGGGCAGAGCAGTACTCTACACACTCTTCCACCCTGTCGACATGGCCTAGTTGTGTGACCAGCCGTATGGCGACATTGTGACGAGGTGATCCACTCTCTTGTGAAATACGACCCGTGGAAGATAGTGACTGTCAACGCCGTAGACAGTGTTAGATATCTACCGTCGACATCAGGATAATAATATTGAGCCACGAGAAGGTAGAAAAGTTCTACAGACGATTGCGTTACCTGTATGTGTATACCGTCGTGTCAGTGTAGTTGGCTGAGGGCCTCAAGAACTGTCTTGCTGTTACGTAGTGGATACTGACAAGAGAAGTAAAAGGGTTCGGAAGAGAACCATTATCACTACTGAGTAACGCTGCTCTTTGTTATTGTACTCAATATATATATATATATATATATATATATATATATATATATATATATATATATATATATATATATATATATATATATATATATATATATATATATGTGTGTATATCACGAAAATAAACACGTGATTAATATATATGTGATTATATAATATATATGTGATTATATATATATATATATATATATATAACTGTACATCTAATGTAGTGTTCAGTAATTTGTATATATAACTCGACATATAAGATACCCACGTTTTTGGGTAATATAGCTAAATATCCATGATAATTTTTACCTATATTTTATTTTTGTCCTTAGTCAGGGCTCAGTTATGTACGTGTGTTGCACGTACATAATGTCGTACGTACATGCACGTAACAGGTCAGGTTGAGGTGGACGACACCTGACTAAGTCGGATAATACCAGATTTATCTATAAACTATAGTTATCAGAGTAATTATTCACTAGAAAAGAATAAATTGTGTTGGGCTATGTAATCGACAGTTCGATCCCAACACTGTCTCAAAGTAAAGGGGGGTAACTATTCTTCTTTTTTAGTATGTCACACCACTAAGCTCCTCTGACCGGCGACTTTCCACACATTAGACAATTATTTTTGTTTATAAGAGACAGATCAGAGAGTCAGAGATTGAAACAGACAGTATATGGAATCAACGAATAGATGGATAGATGAAAGACATACATACATTCATACACATATTATGTATTATATATGTACATATGACTGTTAGAGTGGGATCTACTTTTATATTAATCGTAATTTGTGAATTGAGAAATATTCTATCGTAGAGACATTAACCAATGTATACTTATTTTCAGTTATTATAAATACATTGTAATGAAAACATTTTAATTTCTCCGCAATATTATCGTGTGTCATTACCTTTCTGTACTCGTATGAGTTAACTTGAATAGAACTGACGAATATCCGTGATTCCTACCCTGTGGCCATGCTTGTTGAAGTCTCGTGTTCTCTCTCTCTCTCTCTCTCTCTCTCTCTCTCTCTCTCTCTCTCTCTCTCTCTCTCTCTCTCTCTCTCTCTCTCTCTCTCTCTCTCTCTCTCTCTCACTCTCTCTCACTGCTCCTCTATCCCTCATTTGCCGAAACGCGCTTCACAGGGGACAGGAAAGTGGCATCGCACTCGGCATACACGACAAGACTTGATGCAAGTAACAGATGGGTGGCAGGCCGGGCCACAGGCTCGGGCGACATGCCCTTAACTGTGACCTACTGTGCTATGATATGTCACTCACACAGCAAAGTAGACAGATAGGAAGGTAGGAGGTAATGATAGCAGGCATGCGTGCAGGCCAGACCACAAGCAGGAATGCAAGAATACAGGCAGGCAGGCAGGCAGGCAGGCAAGCAGGCAGGCAGAAAGATAATCAGTGAAGCAGGCAAGCAGAAAGATAATCAGTGATATCTTTCAGGCAAGGCAGGCAAGCAGACAGGGAGAGCTGTATGCTAGGAGAGAGGTTTGGAGATACTAGGAGAGCTGTATGATATATATATATATATATATATATATATATATATATATATATATATATATATATATATATATATATAATACATATATATAATGGGGGAGTACCACCTCTGGCTGGAAGAAAGGGACTCTGACACTGCAAGGAAAATACAGAAAAATGTATTTTAATTTTGTGTGTGTGTCTATTGCAATTGTGAGATTGAAAACTCTTCACTACCTAAATGTGATCCTACTTTCAAGCTTAATAATACAGCCGGGATTCCCGAAACCTCTAATGGCGGCCAGCTTAGTCACGTGGTGAGTCATTCTCTCTGCTTAATGGGGGGAATTAGGCTCGTTCGAATCCAGATAATCTAATCCCGAGTTATGACGGTCGGAGAAAATGAAGAAGATTCGATCGGATGACACACACGGGGAAGACGCCGAATAAGCGATAACTAGATCACCGAAGAGCCGGATACCCTCAGTCTGAGATGATGCTAACTTCCATTTGCTATATATATAGATAGATATAGATAACGGCGGTTAACAGCAAGCTTTGCATTATTCGCAGTTTACTTTGCAAACTCGGCATATTTTTGTTTACTTATAGATACGGGAACAGACTCCTGTTAGAAGTCTGACGCCTGTTTGACGTCTGCCTCCTGTTAGAAATCTGACGCCTGTTAGCAGACCGAGATCTTTCCTTTACCATAGCTCATACTAAGCCTTTCCTTACTAGTTTTCCCCCTGGAACACGATCCGTCAGGCGGTTAACAACCAATCACCCAATTACTGGTGGGCAAGAGACGTTAACAGTTACGTACTGACACACACTATATCATCTCAGGCCAGGACTCGAACCCAGACACAAGTTGTGCTACATCTACGCCACCAGCAAATGTATGCCTTTGTCCCTCATGCCTCGTATTTGTATGATGCGTCTAGTTCAGGGATATCATATTTTTTTTATTTAAATGTATTTCGCCTATTATTAATAACTGATATTAATAATTGATATTAATAATTGCAACAATTTTACACCACGAATCAGTTTGGGTGCGCGCGTGCATATGTGGGTGGTTGAGAGCGTGCGTGAGTGGTTGAGAGCGTGAATGAGTGGCTTAGTGCGTGCGTGAGTGGCTTAGTGCGTCCGTCAGCGACCGAGAGCGTGAAACTTTCCACATGTTAGTAGAAAGCAAGCGAGGGGGAAAACAGCTGAAAAGGTGGAGCGCATTAGGCACCAGCCCGTGGCAAAATTCCACACTGTCTGTCTGGACTCAGCATCGTACTCAGTCTTCATATATCTGTCACAGTGGCTCCATTACACGCTAAATGGAGCGGAACAAGGGTGCACCATCTCACGCTGGAAACTACTGCAATAAATGCCTTTGACAACGATTCATCCTGGGTTAAATAAAGGGGGGGATTTCGAAGTTTTTTAAAGTAAGGGATTCCAAATTTTGCTTTTGTGTAATGGTTTTGTTTCTAGAAGTGTTTTTTCTGTGGTGAGTGTAGAGGTGTATTATGAGTGTGGGGTGTGTATAATGAGCCCTTGGACCCCCCCCCCCCCCCGCCTTTATTTCAGTTTTATTATTATTGAGTCCTGTCTTTGCTTTTAGTGTCGTATTTATTACGTATATCTCTCTCACCAGTCCGACTCCTAAGGGTTCCCAACGTCAAGAAAACAGTCAGTTTAAAGTAGTCTCTCCTAACCTAAGCAGAGGACCCAAAACAGAAAACGGGACAGTACGCCATTTTCGCGAACCGCTTCCATTTTTCCTAGTAAGACAATTTTTGGCCTTATGTAACGCATTCGAGCGAAAAGTGACGTTCTTTGTAGGACAGGTTGCTCTCTCACACACACACACACACACACACACACACACACACACACACACACACACACACACACACACACACACACAAACACAACTAGGTGAGTACAACTCGGTGAGTACACACATCTTGGTAGGGTCTGGTAGCTGAGTGGACAACGCGCAGGGCTCGTAATTCTGTGGCCCGGCTTCGATTCCCGAACCAGGCAGAAACAAATGGGCAAAGTTTCTTTTACTCTGAATGCCCCTGTTACCTAGCAGTAAATAGGTACCTGGGAGTTAGACAGCTGTTACGGAGCTGCTTCCTGGGTGTGTGTGTGTTGGGGGGGGGGGGGATTAGTAGTTAGTAACAGTTGATTGACAATTGAGAGGCGGGCCGAAAGAACAAAGCTCAACCCTCCCGCACGCACACCTAGGTGAATACAACTAGGTGAATACACACACGCCAATAAGTATTCTTATCCTGTCCTATTCCTTTCCTGCGCTATATAGTCATACTGGCGTAGGGATTTCAACTTACAAAAACGATACAGCATTAAGCCTTCAGATTTCTGCAGGAATCCTAAAAATTCTGTAATAGATCTCGCTGATCTTCCCCCGTCTCTTGTGACAGACTCGGCCAGATCTCTGTAACCTGTCTTTTCTTTGACTTGCAATTCCTTACTTTCCGGATGAAAATGATTCATTTTCCTTATTTTGAATTTTGTAGATTTGAACTGCAGCGAGAACTTGTCAAACGATGCATTCAGTCAGTTCTTTACGAGGCAACTTGCAATAGCCTACCGCAATTACCACTCTCATTATTTTTGCGTCGTCTGCGAGCATTGATAAGAATTCTTGTGTGTGTGTGTGTGTGTGTGTGTGTGTGTGTGTTCACCTAGTTGTGTTTGCGGGGGTTGAGCTTTGCTCTTTCGGCCCGCCTCTCAACTGTCAATCAACTGTTTACTAACTACTTTTTTGTTTCTCTCTCCACACACACACACACACACACACACACACACACACACACACACACACACACACACACACACACACACACACACACCAGGAAGCAGTCCGTGACAGCTGACTAACTCCCAGATATCTATTTACTGCTAGGTAACAGGGCCATTCAGGGTTAAAGAAACTTTGCCCATTTGTTTCTGCCTGGTACCAATCGGTGTCTGGTGCCTGGTTCTGCCTGCCAATCGGATGATTGGTTGATTAATCAACCAATCGGATGATCGTCGCTTATTTCATTATTGAGACTGAATTCCTTGAGACTGAATTCCTTGAAACTGAATTCCTTGAGACTGAATTCCTTGAGACTGAATTCATTTCATTCTTAAGACTGCGTCAAGAATAGTTATCATGGTCATTAAGAATACCTCGTTACAGCCCCCATAGACTCTTTTTACCGTTCGTAATCAACTCATCCTCCTGGTTTTATAGTACTCTTTGTAACTAAAATGCACCATAGTACAAACATTGACATTCTAAGCCATTAAATAGTAGAACTTTGTACTATTCACTTTATAGCCTGAAAAAAATGAAGCTAAAAACAAACTTAAATATTCCTAGGCCTAGTATAGTATACATATGTACAATATTAGGCCTCAAATAGCATGCATTAGATCTAGGAAGGTTAGGTTAGGTTAGTTTGTCTTTGCAACATAAGTAGAAAATCGTTCACCAGTTGGTCCAAATTCAATAGTACCGATTTCTACTTTCTAATTGTGTTGTACGTCGGTATATGTACTATGGTTATCTTGAGGTTATCTTGAGATGATTTCGAGGCTTTAGTGTCCCCGCGGCCCGGTCCTCGACCAGGCCTCCACCCCCAGGAAGCAGCCCGTGACAGCTGACTAACTCCCAGGTACCTATTTACTGCTAGGTAACAGGGGTTCTCATCCTTCCTATAAGTGCTATCTAAACAGGAGGATATTTGTGAGGAAGATGTGTCAGTAAGATATAAGAACTTCAGTATAGAGCCACTTCATGTAGCGACACATTATAGAACTTCAGTATAGAGCCACTTCATGTAGCGACACATTGCAGGAATGTATCTGCTTAGGCATGCTTTCCATGAACTCTTGCAACATCTGCAACCCTACTAACAGGCAAAAAATAGTGACAGCTACAAGGGCATTAACAGCATAAGGTATTAAGTTTTTTTTTCCCCACATATGCCTCCATATTTATCCCCATCTGGAACTTTTCCATCTATCGATAAGTTCTAAACTTCTCTTTAAATATGTTATAATATTCTTGCTTCTTAACTTCAAGAACTTATATTAAAATTTGTATAATTTATACACACGTCGGCATTAAAAACAGTCTATGAGAGCCAATAATTAATTTAAGTGTTATGTAGATTTTAAGCTCAAAGTCATTCTAGATAATAGAAGTTCCTTTACTGAATTTTTTACTGATAGCCCCCCAGCCCCCGCTACGTGCCCTGAGGTTCACTCTGAAATAGGATATTACTGGCCGGCTCGGAGCAAACAAAATTTTAATTGAGCGAGCACAAAGGAGTTGAAGCTATCATCCTCCTCCAGTGTCGCTCTTTAAGTGAGAGTGTCGTGAGGGCACTCACCTAGTTCTCTGCTTGCAGGGGTTGGGCTTCAGCTCCTTGGTCCTGCTTCTAAAACATCACTCACCCGGTGTATAGGTTCCTGAGACTGTATCATATCTACATTTGAAACTGTATGGAGTCTGCCTCCACCGTAGGAGCCGGTCGGCCGAGCGGACAGCACACTGGGCTTGTGATCCTGTGGTCCCGGGTTCGATCCCGGGCACCGGCGAGAAACAATGGGCAGAGTTTCTTTCACCCTATGCCCCTGTTACCTAGCAGTAAAATAGGTACCTGGGTGTTAGTCAGCTGTCACGGGCTGCTTCCTGGGGGTGGAGGCCTGGTCGAGGACCGGGCCGCGGGACACTAAAAGCCCCGAAATCATCTCAAGATAACTCAAGATAAGATAACCGTATTAATTCCTAATGTATTCCATTTATTAACCACTCTGAAGCTGAAACAAATCTTTTCTAATGTCTCTCATTTCGGAGCAACATTTCTAACATTTGTTGACCAAACCACACACTAGAAGGTGAAGGGACGACGACGTTTCGGTCCGTCCTGGACCATTTTCAAGTCGATTGTCTTGCAGGGGCAATCACAATCAACTTGAGAATGGTCCAGGACGGACCGAAACGTCGTCGTCCCTTCACCTTCTAGTGTGTGGTCTGGTCAACATGCTTTAGCCACGTTATTGTGACTCATCGCCTGCATTTCTGACATTTTCCATTCTTCGAGGATTTCATCTCACCGTTGGTACCTTGTGTCCGGTCTTCTGCTCCCTACACCTATTCTCATAACTTTACATTAGCTTGAATTAAACTATAGTATGCGCTTGTTGGACCATAACTTAAGTTTGTCTAGGTCATCTTGTAGTCTCTTGCCGTCTTCCTCTCCCTTAATCCTTCTAATAATTTTAACATCATCAGCAATGTATTCCTTCTGGAAGGTCGTTTATGTATATCAGGAACAAGATAGGTCCGAGTTTAGAACAATATGGGATGTCTCTTGTGGCATTTCGCCTTTATAAGATTTCCTCCCTCATAATAACTCGCTGTTTTCTGTTGCTTAGGTACTCCTTTATCCATTGGAGCATCTTAACTGATTGTTTCTCCCAGTTATGCAACAACCTTGCTGGGGTACTAAATCAAAGGCTTTCTAACTGAACAAGAAAATGCAGTACTTGCTGTCATCTAACTTTCTGGTTGGTCTCCTGTTTCCAGTGACCTTTTATACACCATAGAAAGTAGCATACACACACACATAGTTATTCTGTGGTCAGATTATCCATGTTGAAATATCCATGGTGAGATTCGGCCAAATTCAACAGCGTTTATCACATAGAGGTTCGAGCAGATGTTTCCTAATCCCTGGTACTTTAAAACTTTTCCAAAGGTGCTTGGTTTACCGCCTCTCGACCCTTTCTCTCATTTCAGGGTCTTCTCCTTGCTCTACTGTGAAGATCTCCTGGAAGATTTTGTTGGGTACTTCATACACCTTGCCATTCTCTGTGCACCTGTCCTCCCGCTTTCTCAGTTTCATCGCCTGTTCTTGCACGGTCGTTTTGCTCGTGATGGGGCTGTGGCGCAGATTTGGTCGGGGTCTTGGCTTTATTTGGTATGTCATTTTCATACTGTGTGTGTGTGTGTACTTACCTAATTGTGCTTCCGGGGGTTGATCTCTGGCTCTTTGGTCCCGCCTCTCAACTGTCAATCAACTAATGTACAGGTTCCTGAGCCTACTGGGCTCTATCATATCTACACTTGATGTATCTACACACCTTTTTGTTGCTGGACTCGTCAACCAGGCTGTTGGACGCGGCTGCTCGCAGCCTGACGTATGAATCACAGCCTGGTTGATCAGGTATCCTTTGGAGTGCTAATCGAGTTCTCTCTCAAACACTGTGAGGGGTCGGCCAGTTATGCCCCTTATGTGTAGTAGTAGATACATGAGTAGTAGATAAAGTAATAGTGCATGAGTAGATACGAGTCGATTGTGCGGTATGAATATGAAAATCTAAGAGTTGATGGAGTAGAAATAGACATTCGGAGAAGAGACTACAGAATGTAAACGCCATAGAAATATGTGGTGTGCAGAAATAAATTAAAATCAAAATTGAGAATAGGGTACAGAGCTGGTTTCGCCATGTGGGGCGAATGGATTCTAAAACTCCACTACGGGTTCACCATAGCCCGTGCTACCGGGAACTTTTGTTCCGAGTAGCTGAATCTTTAACAACAACAATAACGAATATATTGTTGAATATGACCGAAGGGGTAAGATTAATAATTCTAACATGAATCTTCTCAATATTTCTTACATTTTTCTTCAATGTCGAGGATAATTGAAAAATTAACTCTCCAAAATTCATTCATTATTTTTGGTCTGACGCCTGAACGCGTTTCGTAATGCTTCTTACATTTTCAAAGACTAGTTTACACATAACATACATCATACTTATACTCGTTTTGGGTGAGGTGATATGGCACAAAAGTTTGGGTGAGGTGAAAATTGGAATCGGGTTAATTATATGTATGTAAACGAATGTGTTATATGTATGCAAATAAATTTAATAGGCTGTTATCCAAAAAATAACAATATATTTTCAAAGAATTTCGTTCCATTTTCAACAATTATTGCTTCCTGATTGGCCATTTTTCCTCTTAAATATTTATAACTTTCATTAATCAATCATCTGTTACTCTAAGATTTTTTTTTCTTCAAATGATCTGGAGAGCAAAAGCCCTAAGCATAATCTAATAAAATCAGATGTAGAAAATAGGATGAAAAAATCTCGTTAACTTGAAGGGTTCAGCCTCCGGTTATGCGGAAATTTGACAGCTTGACGAATGACGGAAAAAAATGCCAACTTAAGGCAATAATAATGCACGCTATTGGCGCGCCAGTTGCTACATGGTCATGTTTGATCAAATGAAAATGTGCATTTCCTCCTCGGCCGTTTATTACACACACACACACACACACACACACACACACACACACACACACACACACACACACACACACACACACACACACACACACACACTCACACACAGTAATGTGAATGAGAACTGGCGGTGCTGTGCCCAAGATTAATGTCCTCCAGAACAATTGATGATGGCGCCCGTTGGTGTGTAGCTGTAACTGATGAGGCTTCGAGCCCAAGCGCCATTTCTTTGCTTACTAGAATAATGTCACAGGCCCTCATAATACCGCCTGCGGTGAACCACTAGGAAAATGGGTTATGGACCATTAATCTGAAATACTCGTAATTTTAATCTCGGTAAACCTCTCGTCAAACAATGGATTTCTTGGGCACATGATCTGCAATAATTATAATATTACCTTGGGATGACTTGTACAGTGTTAACAAGTTTCATTTCCACGAGAATGGGAAACTATACCAATTCCTAAATAGTGTTGTGGGGGATGTTTATTGGAGGAATAACCAAGGTACCTGGTTAGCCTTTTGGCTAACCAAGATTTAGCAAAAGAGTTAGAATCATGGTTAGCCTTTTTGCTAACCCAAGAGTTTCATTTTACCAGTCACTTTATTTTCTTGTCTGGCCCTCTTCTCACCTTCGATTGCGCAAATTCCTCTTTTTAACACTCCAATATCCCAGGTATTTAAAGTGATTGCCCCTCTTCCATGACCTTGCTATTCTCTTTTTATTTCGCACACACACACAATCTCTCTCTCTCTCTCTCTCTCTCTCTCTCTCTCTCTCTCTCTCTCTCTCTCTCTCTCTCTCTCTCTCTCTCTCTCTCTCTCTCTCTCTCTCTCTCTCTCTCTCATACATATACACATTCACTCTCTACAGAAAGAACTATTTATTATCTGCATGTATAATAAATAGTTGTTGCATTTTATACATGCAACTATTCTCAGTAATTAAGATTCTAATTAAGACTCAATAAGATTCTCAATCTCAACTATTATCATCCCAGAACAGCCTCACTGCCCACCACTGCCACACCCCGACCAATGCCACACCTGCCTCACTCCCCACCTGGCCCATATCACACCTGCCTCACCCTACACCTGCCTCACCTCACCACCACAACTTTCCCCTCGTTACAGTCTTTATCTAAACCTCTCATAGATAAGCACGAGCCAACATGTCAGCGCTGACAATTTTCTTTATCAATATTCATTGTTATTGCAATATTTTGTGACGGGAGGGGGGGGGGGTAAGCTTATCAGGGATTAGGTTTCCCAATCGACTTGAGAATGGCCCAGGACGGACCGAAACGTAGTCGTCCCTTCACCTTCTAGTGTGTAGTCTGGTCAACATTAAGTTCCCTCTCATCCTTCATTTTCTTCAGTGGTGTCGCAGAAGTTTCTTAGGTGGATTAATTTACACGTCAGTAACTATTCCTTCGCTATTTGTATCTTTTCCATCAGTGCTTGTTGCTATTTCTTCATTATTATACATTTGTATCGCAAATTCCTTTATTACCCTACTTTCCTAAATTATTTCTTTGGCAAACTACTAAGCACGGGGTTCATCAAACTGTTGCTACTTCTGTGTTACGGAATGCCTTATCGTGTTATTGCGTCGCATAAAAAAATGGCACTGTTATTTAACAGTAATACTTTCAATATTTCAGGGAGAACAAGGTTAACGACCGTGAGGGTCGTTAACGATCAGCACGGTGTGGCTCGTCTGGTGGCGGGAATTCTGTTGGCCAATCAGAATCACCGGGCGAGGTAATGAGTGCTGGTCAGAGCATGAACTGAACAGTACTCTACTCACTCTCATTCGGTCGACATGCCGTCGTCGTGTGTGTGTGTGTGTGTGTGTGTGTGTGTGTGTGTGTGTGTGTGTGTGTGTGTGTGTGTGTGTGTGTGTGTGTGTGTGTGTGTGTGTGTGTGTGTGTGACCAGTTTGCCCCCAGGTGTGACGGCGTGTTCCACATCTCCAGCGACACGGACCTTAGGACGGAGTGGCTTGGTCGACTCCGTATGACGTCTTTGAAATCTACCGCTGCTCTGAATTATTGGACCCAGTCCGAAAAGTAGATGGTCCTTAAGAGTTGAATCGACTGACGAGTGGTATGTACATAAGGTTTTGGTGAATATATTACTGTACATACAAGTACAGTGTCTTATATATCTCTTTAACTGTACATATAATGTACCCCCGTGTTTTAGTGATATAGGTGAATATATCCATTTAGTCTTTTCCAAAATTATTTCTTGTCCTCAGTCAGATCTCGGAGAATTAAGTGTGTCGCACCTGACAATAGGTCATGCTGAGACTGACACCTGAAAAAAATCAAAGTATCCAGTTGGATTACAAAGCATAAGAAAAGCACCTACAAAACAAACCTATTTTAAATGTGTTGGGGTTTCGACAGTTCGATCCCAACCTCTGGCACTGGCATCACAAACATACAAATTTGAGTAAGGCTAGCCATATGCGTCTGGCCTCCATCTGTGGACAGACATATATTCTTATCGGCATATCTATTAAACTACACAATAAACAATACCGGTAGTCAGAATTACGATTCTCCCAAAATGACGAAAAAATTGTGTGTAGTGAATTGTTAACTATGCCTTGAGGCAGTCATGTTACTGATTACCGATGGGTGTTGGATTCCTTGCCCCAGGACACTCAGGGTTCAGTCGCGAAGCCAACGAACGCTGACACGAACCTTTGAAGCCGAGATCAGAACGTGTTCAGGGATCGTATTCAAATGGGAGACTGTCATGTCACTTTGAAGACGGAGTCACCAAGTGTTATCAAACAGGACACAAGCTAAATATCGCCGTTGTGTTCTGAACTTTCTGCGAATATTGCGCGATTTTCTGATCATTATTTAACCTATTACATAGTTTGGGCATAAAAGCTGATGAAATGGATACACGAACTGTATATATATATATATATATATATATATATATATATATATATATATATATATATATATATATATATATATATATATATATATATATGCAATACAAAACTTGTCTATAATACCAAACAAATCTATAGGATTTGCGAGTGCAAATAACAAATTTCACACTGTTCAAGTGAATATATTTATTGACGATCCAAACCAGTTCAACTAAGATCCAAACTTTAAGTGGATTGACTCCTGATAGTTTCATCATCGTTTGAATCTTCAGAAAATTCCACTTAGTGGAATCAACTTGAAGTTTGTTACATTTGCAAATCTGTAACTAAGAAACTTTCTCCCCCTTGCCAAAATGAGGAGAGTATTGTTTCAGACATGAACCATTGATTCACGAGGCGCGTTTGAAGCTCTCTGCAACTGTTGCATGCGTTGCTTGCGTCACTCTGAGACGCATGTAAATCATTGTGCTGAAGATTAAAGAGAGAGCGAGCGATGAGAGAGACACAGGAGACAGGTTGGAACAATCAGACAGAGACTAACGGACAAAGAAGTAGATGAACAATTCAGAGTCAAACAAGGTGTTATACATTTTTTTTCTTTGGAAGAAAATTCGTTTATATGTGTCTTCTTATTTTCAAACGTGAACGAATTCTTGTAAGTTCTCTTGATTTGTGTGTGTAATATATATATATATATATATAACTGAAAACTCACACCCCAGAAGTGACTCGAACCCATACTCCCAGAAGCAATGCATCTGGTATGTACAAGACGCCTTAATCCACTTGACCATCACGACCGGACATAATGAGGTGATAGCCGAGGCTATTTGAACCACCCCACCGCCGGCACTCGGATAGTTATCTTGGGCATTTCAGGCTTGTTCGCATTTGTGTTCCTCACGTGTTGCCCCAAAGAATGAGGTGATTTGGTAAAATGCTATGCCCAAGATAACTATCCGAGTGCCGGCGGTGGGGTGGTTCAAATAGCCTCGGCTATCACCTCATTATGTCCGGTCGTGATGGTCAAGTGGATTAAGGCGTCTTGTACATACCAGATGCATTGCTTCTGGGAGTATGGGTTCGAGTCACTTCTGGGGTGTGAGTTTTCAGTTGCATATGTCCTGGGGACCATTCAGGCTTGTTCGCATATATATATATATATATATATATATATATATATATATATATATATATATATATATATATATATATATATATATATATACCCACACCCCAGAAGGATTCGAACCAAGACAGCCAAGAGCACTATGCACCTCGGCGTACCTGGTACCTTAACCGCTAGACCACACTGACTGTACAAAAAATGTTGGTAGTCGTGAGACTATTTATCCAACATCTGACAGTGCTCGGATGTTGGATAAATGGATTTTGGATGTGGGGTTTTATGCGTGTGTGTGTGTGTTTGTTTTCACTGACGGATAGGACTATTATGAGTACCCAAAATATTGCGCTGGTAGACGCAGTGCCAACACTGACGCAGTGCCAACACTGACGCAGTGCCAACACTGACGTAGTGCCAACACTAACCCAGTGCCAACACTGACCCAGTGCCAACACTGACGCAGTGCCAACACTGACGCAGTGCCAACACTGACGTAGTGCCAACACTAACCCAGTGCCAACACTGACCCAGTGCCAACACTGACGCAGTGCCAACACAGTGGTCTTACCCTTGACATCGAGGTCAACTGAACCAGAAGACAGTTGGATAGCGGCGGTGCCAGCATTCCTGCCTCAATAATTGAGTGCCAGGCGCCCGGCCTGGCCCACCTTGACATAAATGATAGCACGACTAGAACAAGGTCACGCCTCTCTCTCTCCCACTAAAGGTCAAGAGGGCTGTGGAAGCTGCCATAAGCAACCTGTTGAGGAAGGAGAGAGCAGAGATGAATATTGATTGTCCTTTCATGCATATTCAGCCTCCAAGGTCGGGAGTGGAGGGTAGTGGGCATGCTTTGGGATCCGTGTGACGGGACGCTAAGTCCCAAGGGCCAGTCGTGACGTCGTGGTACCAACTAGGGGGTGGTCTTGCAAGGTATTATTCAGGGTCTTGGAAGGTGTTATTTAGGGGCCTTGCAAAGCATTATTTAGGGGCCTTGCAAGGTATTATTTAGGGGCCTTGCAAGGTATTATTTAGGGGCCTTGCAAGGTATTATTTAGGGGCCTTGCAAGATATTATTTAGGGGCCTTGCAAGGCATTATTTAGGGGCCTTGCAAGGCATCATTCAGAGCCCTTGCAAGGTATTATTTAGGGGCCTTGCAAGGCATCATTCAGGGGCCTTGCAAGGTATTATTTAGGGGCCTTGCAAGGCATTATTTAGGGGCCTTGCAAGGCATCATTCAGAGCCCTTGCAAGGTATTATTTAGGGGCCTTGCAAGGCATTATTTAGGGGCCTTGCAAGGCATCATTCAGAGCCCTTGCAAGGTATTATTTAGGGGCCTTGCAAGGCATTATTTAGGGGCCTTGCAAGGCATCATTCAGGGGCCTTGCAAGGTATTATTTAGGGGCCTTGCAAAGCATTATTTAGGGGCCTTGCAAGGCATCATTCAGAGCCCTTGCAAGGTATTATTTAGGGGCCTTGCAAGGCATTATTTAGGGGCCTTGCAAGGCATTATTTAGGGGCCTTGCAAGGTATTATTTAGGGGCCTTGCAAGGCATTATTTAGGGGCCTTGCAAGGCATCATTCAGGGACCTTGCAAGGTATTATTTAGGGGCCTTGCAAGGCATTATTTAGGGGCCTTGCAAGGCATCATTCAGGGGCCTTGCAAGGTATCATTCAGGGGCCTTGCAAGGTATCATTCAGGGGGCCTTGCAAGGTATCATTCAGGGGGCCTTGCAAGGTATCATTCAGGGGGCCTTGCAAGGTATCATTCAGGGGGCCTTGCAAGGTATCATTCAGGGGGCCTTGCAAGGTATCATTCAGGGGGCCTTGCAAGGTATCATTCAGGGGCCTTGCAAGGCATTATTCAGGGGCCTTGCAAGGCATCATTCAGAGCCCTTGCAAGGTATTATTTAGGGGCCTTGCAAGGCATCATTCAGAGCCCTTGCAAGGCATTATTTAGGGGCCTTGCAAGGCATCATTCAGAGCCCTTGCAAGGCATCATTCAGGGGCCTTGCAAGGCATTATTCAGGGGCCTTGCAAGGTATCATTCAGGGGCCTTGCAAGGCATCATTCAGGGGCCTTGCAAGGTATCATTCAGGGGCCTTGCAAGGCATCATTCAGGGCCCTTGCAAGGCATCATTCAGGGGCCTTGCAAGGCATCATTCAGGGGCCTTGCAAGGCATCATTCAGGGGCCTTGCAAGGCATTATTCAGGGGCCTTGCAAGGTATCATTCAGGGGCCTTGCAAGGCATCATTCAGGGCCCTTGCAAGGCATCATTCAGGGGCCTTGCAAGGCATCATTCAGGGCCCTTGCAAGGTATCATTCAGGGGCCTTGCAAGGCATCATTCAGGGCCCTTGCAAGGCATCATTCAGGGGCCCTTGCAAGGTATCATTCAGGGGCCTTGCAAGGTATCATTCAGGGGCCCTTGCAAGGTATCATTCAGGGGGCCTTGCAAGGTATCATTCAGGGGGCCTTGCAAGGTATCATTCAGGGGCCTTGCAAGGCATCATTCAGGGGCCCTTGCAAGGTATCATTCAGGGGCCTTGCAAGGCATTATTCAGGGGCCTTGCAAGGCATCATTCAGAGCCCTTGCAAGGTATTATTTAGGGGCCTTGCAAGGTATCATTCAGGGGGCCTTGCAAGGTATCATTCAGGGGCCTTGCAAGGCATCATTCAGGGGGCCTTGCAAGGTATCATTCAGGGGCCTTGCAAGGTATCATTCAGGGGGCCTTGCAAGGTATCATTCAGGGGCCTTGCAAGGCATCATTCAGGGGGCCTTGCAAGGCATCATTCAGGGGCCTTGCAAGGTATCATTCAGGGGGCCTTGCAAGGCATCATTCAGGGGGCCTTGCAAGGCATCATTCAGGGGCCTTGCAAGGTATCATTCAGGGGCCTTGCAAGGTATCATTCAGGGGCCTTGCAAGGTATCATTCAGGGGCCTTGCAAGGCATCATTCAGGGGCCTTGCAAGGCATCATTCAGGGGCCTTGCAAGGTATCATTCAGGGGCCTTGCAAGGTATCATTCAGGGGCCTTGCAAGGCATCATTCAGGGGCCTTGCAAGGTATCATTCAGGGGCCTTGCAAGGTATCATTCATGACTTTTCTATTATCATTTTTTTCCACCACAGACGTGGCCACACATTTACAATGCTAACCAGCATATATACATTTTCTTCTGTCCTCCATGGACAGGGTTAGAGATCTGTTAAAGATATAATTCGGTGATTTATTGAACAGTCAACTACAGAAGGTGATTGTAGTGTTTTTAAAATGCTAAGCTAACCTACTACTTCCATGACATTGGAAGATGGAAGGGTAAGGAGGAGACATGATCACGGCCTACAAAATTCTCTAAGGAATTGACAGGGTAGATAAGAATAAACTGTTTAACACGGGTGGTACGTGAACAAGAGGACGCAGGTGGAAACTGAGTACCCAAATGAGCCACAGAGACGTTGGAAAGAACTTTTTCAGTGTCAGAGTAGTTAATAGATGGAATGCATTAGACAGTGATGTGGTGGAGGCAGACTCCATACACAGTTTCAAATGTAGATATGATAGAGCCCAGTAGGCTCAGGAATATATATACTAGTTGATTGACAGTTGAGAGGCTGGACCAAAGAACCAAAGCTCAACCCCCGCAAGTACAACTAGGACAGTACAACTAGGTGAGTACACGCAGGGGCTTCGCGGCTGGGTGTGTGTGTATATATGTGTGTGTGTGTGTGTGTGTGTGTATTCACCTGGTTGAGCTTGCGGGGGTTGAGCTCTGCTCTTTCGGCCCGCGTCTCAACTGTCAATCAACTGTTACTAACTAATTATTTTTTTCACACACAGGCACACACCCAGGAAGCAGCCCGTAACAGCTGTCTAGCTCCCAGGTACCTATTTACTGCTAGGTAACAGGAGCATCAGGGTGAAAGAAACTCTGCCCATTTGTCTCTGCCGGCACCGGGAATCGAACCCGGGCCACAGGATTACGAGTCCCAGGCGCTGTCCTCACAGCCACCTGCGCCAGAGTGTGTGTGTAGAAAGCCACTTAAGAGAGACAAGTGTATTCATACTTAAGGATCACAGGAAGGCCTTCACTGTGTATACATGTTGAGGTTAAGGATCACAGGAAGGCCTTACCTTCACTGTGTATACATGTTGAGGTTAAGGATCACAGGAAGGCCTTACCTTCACTGTGTATACATGTTGGGGAGAGACAGGAAGCCCACAGCTTAAAATCTACTCGCGCTGCTTAGTTGAAGAGGAAGTCGATTTTGGAAAGCGTAAATAAAATATGAAATCTTTTTCGAGAGAATTTGCGTAGCTAGCGAGCGAATAGGAACAACGAGGCCCACAACAAGACGGTAAACGAAATCGTATACATAACTAGGATGGAAAATCAATCTCACCAGTACGACAAAGAGTACTGGGAAGACGGGACACCACGAGTGTCGCTCTCATCATGTAACTACACTTAGGTAATTACACACACACACACACATACAAGACTAAGAAATCTATAGGGCTTAAATGAATTTTCATTGTTTAATGGTGTCAGTTTCTCCAGATCAAAACCCTTACAAACTTGACAGTATTAAATGATGTCGAAATCCTTGAGTATCTTTCATCTCGTGATCACATCTTCTCTTTTCTCCAGCGATCTTGTTATCATAATACACCATGATTCTGACGCTATCGACTGTAGCCCCAAATTTCCAGCGCTTCTGGTTTGCTAAAACACTTCAAATTTGACGTTCTTCTAAATTGTCAGAACGGTGTGAAATACGACACCAATATCCTGGCCAGATCAGTAATGGAAGATGGCCTGGCTAGTATAATACATAATAGTATAATATACGTATAACGGTGTATACTTATAGCAACCATTTCCTCAAACGTACAAAAATGGACTGTTGAGCTTCAAAAGAGCTCATATATATATATATATATATATATATATATATATATATATATATATATATATATATATATATATATATATATATATATATATATATATATATAAGCTCTATACTGGGCCTAGATATGAGAAAAGTTAGTTTGTTTATATCTTCTGAGACATCTGTACAATTAATAGTTTGAAAAGTGAATATTACTGGCTGTAAAAGTCCATTTTTTTTAACCTTGTACCAAATAGTTGCTCTGGTGGTGTTATTTAAAGGAGACGGACCCTCCGTTACCTGCTCCTTCCCTTTCTTTCTCTTTCCCTTACCTGCTCCATTTCCCTCTTTCCTGTCATCCATAGTTACATTCTTACTGCCTCCTTCCCGTTCTCTCTCCTCCCTCCCGCCTTCCCAGCCTATATCGGCCAGGTAATGGAGGAAGAGGCAGCAAAATGGGTGCTGGGTCGAGAGGGGATGGCGAACACAGTCCGGAAAACTCCATTAGCTGGTTGATTGGCCAAATGAAACAAGCTATGTGCCTCCCGAGGCGTAAGATGTCCCAACGTGACCTGCCTCTTGATTACAAGGTGCCTACACACACACATGCACGAACACACACACGCCCACACACACCCTTTGGTCCACGCGGGACCAAAGAGCCAGAGCTCAACCCCCGCAAGCACAACTAGGTGAGTACACACACACACACACACACACACACACACACACACACACACACACACACACACACACACACACACACACACACACACACACACATATGCCAATTACTGAAAGCGGCGGTGGGTCACATTTTGCCCAAACCCCCCTGCAGTTTTCAGAATATCTTAAAAATCCAGAATTCTATACCTGAGCCATATTTTGGACCCAAATTCTGGCTCCCTGCACCTATTCGCAGTTTGAAATTCCGAATTTTTATACCAAAAAATGCCAATTACTGAAAGCGGCTGTGGGTCACATTTTGCCCAAACCCCCCTGCAGTTTTCAAAATACCCCAAACATCCCAAATTCGACACCTGAGCCATATTTTGGACCCAAATTCTGGCTCTCTGCACCTATTCGCAGTTTGAAATTCCGACTTTTTATACCAAAAATATGCCAATTATTGAAAACGGCGGTGGGTCACATTTTGCCCAAACCCCCCCTGCCGTTTTCAGAATATCCCAAAAATCCCAAATTCGATACTTGAGCCACATTTTGGACCCAAATTCTGGCTCCCTGCACCTATTCGAAGTTTTAAATTCCGAATTTTTATACCAAAAAAATGCCAATTACTGAAAGCGGCGGTGGGTCACATTTTGCCCAAACCCCCCTGCAGTTTTCAAAATATCCCAAACATCTCAAATTCGATACTTGAGCCATATTTTGGACCCAAATTCTGGCTCTCTGCACCTATTCGCAGTTTGAAATTCCGACTTTTTATACCGAAAATATTCCAATTACTGAAAGAGGTGGTGGGTCACATTTTGCCCAAACCCCCCTGCAATTTTCAAAATATCCCAAACATCCAAAATTCGATACCTGAGCCATATTTTGGACCCAAATTCTGTCTCTCTGCACCTATTCGCAGTTTGAAATTCCGACTTTTTATATCAAAAATATGCCAATTAATGAAAGCGGCGGTGGGTCACATTTTGCCCAAACCCCCCTGCAGTTTTCAAAATATCCCAAACAACCCAAATTCGATACCTGAGCCATATTTTGGACCCAAATTCTGGCTTTCTGCACCTATTCGCAGTTTCAAATTCCAAATTTTTATACCGAAAATATGCCAATTATTAAAAGCCGCGGTGGGTCACATTTTGCCCAAACCCCCCTGCCGTTTTCAGAATATCCCAAATTCGATACTTGAGCCATACTTTGGACCCAAATTCTGGCTCCCTGCACCTATTCGCAGTTTTAAATTCCGAATTTTTATACCAAAAAAATGCCAATTACCGAAACGGGCAGTGGGTCACATTTTGCCCAAACCCCCCTGCAGTTTTCAGAATATCCCAAAAAAACCAAATTCGATACCTGAGCCATATTTTGGACCCAAATTCTGGCTCCCTGCACCTATTCGCAGTTTGAAATTCCGAATTTTTATACCAAAAAATGCCAATTACTGAAAGCGGCTGTGGGTCACATTTTGCCCAAACCCCCCTGCAGTTTTCAAAATACCCCAAACATCCCAAATTCGACACCTGAGCCATATTTTGGACCCAAATTCTGGCTCTCTGCACCTATTCGCAGTTTGAAATTCCGACTTTTTATACCAAAAATATGCCAATTATTGAAAACGGCGGTGGGTCACATTTTGCCCAAACCCCCCCTGCCGTTTTCAGAATATCCCAAAAATCCCAAATTCGATACTTGAGCCACATTTTGGACCCAAATTCTGGCTCCCTGCACCTATTCGAAGTTTTAAATTCCGAATTTTTATACCAAAAAAATGCCAATTACTGAAAGCGGCGGTGGGTCACATTTTGCCCAAACCCCCCTGCAGTTTTCAAAATATCCCAAACATCTCAAATTCGATACTTGAGCCATATTTTGGACCCAAATTCTGGCTCTCTGCACCTATTCGCAGTTTGAAATTCCGACTTTTTATACCGAAAATATTCCAATTACTGAAAGAGGTGGTGGGTCACATTTTGCCCAAACCCCCCTGCAATTTTCAAAATATCCCAAACATCCAAAATTCGATACCTGAGCCATATTTTGGACCCAAATTCTGTCTCTCTGCACCTATTCGCAGTTTGAAATTCCGAATTTTTATATCAAAAATATGCCAATTAATGAAAGCGGCGGTGGGTCACATTTTGCCCAAACCCCCCTGCAGTTTTCAAAATATCCCAAACAACCCAAATTCGATACCTGAGCCATATTTTGGACCCAAATTCTGGCTTTCTGCACCTATTCGCAGTTTCAAATTCCAAATTTTTATACCGAAAATATGCCAATTATTAAAAGCCGCGGTGGGTCACATTTTGCCCAAACCCCCCTGCCGTTTTCAGAATATCCCAAATTCGATACTTGAGCCATACTTTGGACCCAAATTCTGGCTCCCTGCACCTATTCGCAGTTTTAAATTCCGAATTTTTATACCAAAAAAATGCCAATTACCGAAACGGGCAGTGGGTCACATTTTGCCCAAACCCCCCTGCAGTTTTCAGAATATCCCAAAAAAACCAAATTCGATACCTGAGCCATATTTTGGACCCAAATTCTGGCTCCCTGCACCTATTCGCAGTTTGAAATTCCGAATTTTTATAGCAAAAATATGCCAATTACTGAAAGCGGCGGTGGGTCACATTTTGCCCAAACCCCCCTGCAGTTTTCAAAATATCCCAAACATCCCAAATTCGATACCTGAGCCATATTTTGGACCCAAATTCTGGCTCTCTGCACCTATTCGCAGTTTGAAATTCCGACTTTTTATACCGAAAATATACCAATTACTGAAAGCAGCGGTGTGTCACATTTTGCCCAAACACCCCTGCAGTTTTCAAAATATCCCAAACATCCCAAATTCGATATCTGAACCATATTTTGGACCCAAATTCTGGCTCTCTGCACCTATTCGCAGTTTGAAATTCCGACTTTTTATACCAAAAATATGCCAATTACTGAAAACGGCGGTGGGTCACATTTTGCCCAAACCCCCCTGCAGTTTTCAAAATATCCCAAACAACCCAAATTCGATACCTGAGCCATATTTTGGACCCAAATTCTGGCTCTGCACCTATTCGCAGTTTGAAATTCCGACTTTTTATACCGAAAATATGCCAATTACTGAGAGCGGTGGTGGGTCACATTTTGCCCAAACCCCCCTGCAGTTTTCAAAGTATCCCAAACATTCCAATATCGATACCTGAGCCATATTTTGGACCCAAATTCTGGCTCTCTGCACCTATTCGCAGTTTGAAATTCCGAATTTTTATACCGAAAATATACCAATTACAGAAAGCTGCGGTGTGTCACATTTTGCTAAACCCCCCTGCAGTTTTCAAAATATCCCAAACATCCCAAATTCGATACCTGAGCCATATTTTGGACCCAAATTCTGGCTCCCTGCACCTATTCGCAGTTTTAAATTCCGAATTTTTATGAAACATCGTAATTTGAAACTGAAAACAGGTGCAGAGAGTCAGAATTCGGCTCAAAAATAACGCTCAGGAGTCAAATTTCCGACATTTCAGACATTTTGAAAACTGCAGGGGGGTTTGGGCAAAATATGACCCACCGCCGTTTACAGTAATTGGCATATTTTCGGTATGAAACGTCGTAATTTGAAACTGAAAATAGGTGCAAAGAGTCAGAATTCGGCTCAAAAATCACGCTCATGAGTCAAATTTCCGACATTTCAGACATTTTGAAAACTGCAGGGGGGGTTTGGGCAAAATATGACCCATCGCCGTTTTTAGTAATTGGCATATTTTCGATATGAAACGTCGTAATTTGAAACTGAAAATAGGTGCAGAGAGTCAGAATTCGGATAAAAAATCACGCTCAGGAGTCAAATTTTCGACATTTCAGACATTTCGAAAACTGCAGGGGGGTTTGGGCAAAATATGACCCATCGCCGTTTACAGTAATTGGCATATTTTCGGTATGAAACGTCGTAATTTGAAACTGAAAATAGGTGCAGAGTCAGAATTCGGCTCAAAAATCACACTCAGGAGTCAAATTTCCGACATTTCAGACATTTTAAAAACTGCAGGGGGGTTTGGGCAAAATATGACCCATCGCCGTTTTCAGTAATTGGCATATTTTCGGTATGAAACGTCGTAATTTAAAACTGAAAATAGGTGCAGAGAGTCAGAATTCAGCTCAAAAATCACGCTCAGGAGTCAAATTTCCGACATTTCAGACATTTTGAAAATTGCAGGGGGGGGGGTTTGGGCAAAATATGACCCATCGCCGTTTTCAGTAATTGGCATATTTTCAGTATAAAAAGTCGTAATTTGAAACTGAAAATAGGTGCAGAGAGTCAGAATTCGGCTCAAAAATCACTCTCAGGAGTCAAATTTCCGACATTTCAGACATTTTGAAAACTGCAGGGGGGGTTTGGGTAAAATATGACCCATCGCCGTTTTCAGTAATTGGCATATTTTCGGTATGAAACGTCGTAATTTGAAACTGAAAATAGGTGCAGAGAGTCAGAATTCGGCTCAAAAATCACCCTCAAGAGTCAAATTTCCGACATTTCAGACATTTTGAAAACTGCAGGGGGGTTTGGGCAAAATATGACCCATCGCCGTTTTCAGTAATTGGCATATTTTCGGTATAAAAAGTCGTAATTTGAAACTGAAAATAGGTGCAGAGAGTCAGAATTCGTTTACAAAATCACGCTCAGGAGTCAAATTTCCGACATTTCAGACATTTTAAAAACTGCAGGGGGGTTTTGGCAAAATATGACCCATCGCCGTTTTCAGTAATTGGCATATTTTCGGTATGAAACATCGTAATTTGAAACTGAAAATAGGTGCAGAGAGTCAGAATTCGGATAAAAAATCACGCTCAGGAGTCAAATTTCCGACATTTCAGGCATTTTAAAAACTGCAGGGGGGTTTGGGCAAAATATGACCCATCGCCGTTTTCAGTAATTGGCATATTTTCGGTATGAAACATTGTAATTTGAAACTGAAAACAGGTGCCGAGAGTCAGAATTCGGCTCAAAAATCACGCTCAGGAGTCAAATTTCCGACATTTCAGACATTTTGAAAACTGCAGGGGGGTTTGGGCAAAATATGACCCATCGCCGTTTTTAGTAATTGGCATATTTTCGATATGAAACGTCGTAATTTGAAACTGAAAATAGGTGTAGAGAGTCAGAATTCGGATAGAAAATCACGCTCAGGAGTCAAATTTCCACCATTTCAGACATTTTTAAAACTGCAGGGGGGTTTGGGCAAAATATGACCCATCGCCGTTTTCAGTAATTGGCATATTTTCGGTATGAAACTTCGTAATTTAAAACTGAAAATAAGTGCAGAGAGTCAGAATTCGGCTCAAAAATCACGCTCAGGAGTCAAATTTCCGACATTTCAGACATTTTGAAAACTGCAGGGGGGTTTGGGCAAAATATTACCCATCGCCGTTTTCAGTAATTGGCATATTTTCGGTATAAAAAGTCGTAATTTGAAACTAAAAATAGGTGCAGAGAGTCAGAATTCGGCTCAAAAATCACGCTCAGGAGTCAAATTTCCGACATTTCAGACATTTTGAAAACTGCAGGGGGGTTTGGGCAAAATATGACCCATCGCCGTTTTCAGTAATTGGCATATTTTCGGTATAAAAAGTCGTAATTTGAAACTGAAAATAGGTGCAGAGAGTCAGAATTCGGATAAAAAATCACGCTCAGGAGTGAAATTTCCGACATTTCAGACATTTTGAAAACTGCAGGGGGGTTTGGGCAAAATATGACCCATCGCCGTTTTCAGTAATTGGCATATTTTCGGTATAAAAAGTCGTAATTTGAAACTGAAAATAGGTGCAGAGAGTCAGAATTCGGATAAAAAATCACGCTCAGGAGTGAAATTTCCGACATTTCAGACATTTTGAAAACTGCAGGGGGGTTTGGGCAAAATATGACCCATCGCCGTTTTCAGTAATTGGCATATTTTCGGTATAAAAAGTCGTAATTTGAAACTGAAAATAGGTGCAGAGAGTCAGAATTCGGATAAAAAATCACGCTCAGGAGTCAAATTTCCGACATTTCAGACATTTTGAAAACTGCGGGGGGGGGGGGGGTTTGGGCAAAATATGACCCATCGCCGTTTTCAGTAATTGGCATATTTTCGGTATAAAAAGTCGTAATTTGAAACTGAAAATAGGTGCAGAGAGTCAGAATTCGGATAAAAAAGTACGCTCAGGAGTCAAATTTCCGACATTTCAGACATTTTTTTTTGCGTCAATTTTTGCCGCTAGCGGCCAAAAATCGGGCGATTTTCGCCGCTAGCGGCCAAAAACCGTGCGATTTTCGCCGCTAGCGGCAAAATATTGCGCGATTTTCGCCGCTAGCGGGCAAAAATCGGGCGATTTTCGCCGCTAGCGGTCAAAAACCGCGCGATTTTCGTTGCAAGCGGCCAAAAATAGCGCGATTTTCACAGGTAAAGACCAAAAATTGCGCGATTTTTGCCGCTAGCGGCCAAAAATCGGGCGATTTTCGCTACTAGCGAAATTTTTGCCCCGGTAGTGGCGAAAATCGCCCTATTTTTGGAAGCTAGCTGCGAAAATTGCGCGATTTCCGCCGCTAGCGGCCAAAAACCATGCGATTTTCGCAGCTGGCGGCCAAAAACCGCTCGATTTTCGCCGCTAGCTGCCAAAAATCGCGCGATTTTCGCAAGTAAAGGCCAAAAATCGCGCGATTTTTGCCGCTGGCGGCCAAAAATCGTGCGATTTTCGCAGCTGGCTGGCAAAAATTGCGCGATTTTCGCCGCTACCGGCCAAAAATCGCGCGGTTTTCGCCGCTAGCGGCCAAGAACAGCGCGATTTTCGCAGGTAAAGGCCAAAAATTGCGCGATTTTTGCCGCTAGCGGCCAAAAATCGTGCGAATTTCGCCGCTAGCGGCCAAAAATCGTGCGAACTTCGCCGCTAGCGGCCAAAAACCGCGCGATTTTCGCTGCTAGCGGCCAAAAACCGTGCGATTTTCGCCGCTAGCGGCAAAAAATCGCGCGATTTTCGCCGGTAGCGGGCAAAAATCGGGTGAATTTCGCCGCTGAAGGGCAAAAATCGGGCGAATTTCGCCGCTGGAGGGCAAAAATCGGGCGATTTTCGCCGCTAGCAGCAAAAAAAGCCAGATTTTTGGCCGCTAACGGCGAAAATCGCGCGGTTTTTGGCCGCTAGCAGCGAAAATCGCGCGGTTTTTGCCGCTACCAGCCAAAAAACGCGTAATTTTTTATCGGTAGCGGGAAAAAATCGAGCGAATTTCGCCGCTAGCGGCCAAAAATCGCCTGATTTTTGCCCTCCAGAGTCAAAATTCGCTCGATTTTTAACGGCTACCGGCGAAAATCGCGCGTTTTTTGGCCGGTAGCGGCGAAAATCGCACGTTTTTTGGCCGCTAGCAGCGAAAACTGCGCGATTCTCGCTGCTAGCGGCCAAAAAACCGCGCGATTTGCTAGCGGCGAAAATCGCCCGATTTTTGCCCTCCAGCGGCGAAATTCGCCCGATTTTTGCCCTCATACAACCGCGCTATTTTCGCTGCTAGCGGCCAAAAACCGTGCGATTTTCGACGCTACCGGTCAAAAATCGGGCGATTTTCGCTGCTAGCGGCCAAAAATCGGGCTAATTTCGCCGGTAGCGAGCAAGAATCGGGCGAATTTCGCCGCTAGCGGCCAAAAATCGGGCGATTTTCGCCACTACCGGGGAAAAAATCGGGCGATTTACGCCGCTAGCGGCCAAAAATCGCGCGATTTTCGCCGCTAGCGGTCAAAAACCGCGCGATTTTCGTCCCAAGCGGCCAAAAATAGCGCGATTTTCACAGGTAAAGGCTAAAAATTGCGCGATTTTTGCCGCTAGCGGCCAAAAATCGGGCGATTTTCGCCACTAGCGGCCAATAATCGCGCGATTTTCGTCGGTAGCGGGCAAAAATCGGGCGAATTTCGCCGCTGGAGGGCAAAAATCGGGCAATTTTCGCTGCTAGCGGCCAAAAACCGTGCGATTATTCGCCGCTAGCGGCCAATAATCGCGCGATTTTCGCCGGTAGCGGGCAAAACCGGGCGAATTTCGCCGCTGGATGTCAAAAATCAGCCGATTATCGCCGCTAGCAGCAAAAATCGCCCGATTTTTGGTCGCTAGCGGCGAAAATCGCGCGGTTTTTGGCCGCTAGCGGTGAAAATCGCGCGATTTTTGCCCGCCAGCTGCGAAAATCGCATGGTTTTTGGCCGCTAGTCTCGAAAATCGCGCGATTTTTGGCCTCTAGCAGCAAAAATCGCCCGATTTTTGGCCGCTAGCGGCGAAATTCTCACGAGTTTTGCCCGCCAGCTGCGAAAATCGCATGGTTTTTGGCCGCTAGCGGCAAAAATCGCGCGATTTTTGGCCGCTAGCGGCGAAATTCGCACGGTTCTTGGCCGCTACCAGCGAAAATCGCGGAATTTTTGGCCTTTACCTGCGAAAATCGCGCGATTTTTGGCAGCTAGCGGCGAAAATCGCGCGATTTTTGGCAGCTAGCGGCGAAAATCGCGCGATTTTTGGCAGCCAGCGGCGAAAATCGCGCAATTTTTGCCAGCCAGCAGCGAGAATCGCACGGTTTTTGGCCGCTAGCGGCGAAAATCGCCCGATTTTTGGCCGCTAGCGGCGAAAATAGCCCCTTTTTTGGCCGCTAGCGGCGAAAGTCGTTCGATTTTAGCCGCTTGCGGCCAAAAACCACGCGATTTTCGCTGCTAGCGGCCAAAAACCGTGCGATTTTCGCCGCTAGCGGTTAAAAATCGCGCGATTTTCGCCGGTAGCGGGCAAAAATTGGGCGAATTTCGCCGCTGGAGTGCAAAAATCGGGCGATTTTCGCCGCTAGCGGCAAAAATCGCCAGATTTTTGTCAAGGTAGTGCCGAAAATCGCCCGATTTTTAGACGCTAGCGGCGAAAATAGCTCGGTTTTTGCCGCTAACGGCAAAAATCGCCCGATTTTTGACCGGTAGCGGCGAAAATCGCACGGTTTTTGGCCACTAGCGGCGAAAATCGCGCGATTTTTGGCCAGTAGTGGCGAAAATCGCGCGATTTTTGCCCGCCAGCTGCGAAAACCGCATGGTTTTTGGCCGCTAGCGGCGAAAATCGCGCGGTTTTTGGCCGGTAGCGGCGAAAATCCCGCCATTTTTGCCCGCGAGCTGCGAAAATCGCATGGTTTTTGGCCGCTAGCTGCGAAAATCGCGCAATTTTTTGCCGCTGATGGCGAAAATCGTGCGTTTTTTTGGCCAGTAGCGGCGAAAATCGCGCGATTTTTGCCCGCCAGCTGCGAAAATCGCATGGTTTTTGGCCGCTAGCCGCGAAAATCGCGCGATTTTTGACCGCTCGCGGCAAAATTCGCACGATTTTTGACCGCTGGCGGCGAAATTCCCACGATTTTTGGCAAAAATCTGGCGACTTTTTCCGCTAGCGGCGAAAATCGCCCGATTTTTGCACTCCAGCGGCGAAATTCGCCCAATTTTTGCCCGCTACCGGCGAAAATCGCGCGATTTTTGGCCGCTATCGGCGAAAATCGGATGGTTTTTGGCCGCTAGCAGCGAAAATCGCGCGGTTTTCGCCGAAAATCGCGTGTTTTTTTTTTGCTACTTTGTAGCCCAAAATTGGGCTACTTTCACTACTTTGTAGCCCAAAATTGGGCTACTTTCGCTACTTTGTAGCCCAAAATTGGGCTACTTTCGCTACTTTGTAGCCCAAAATTGGCCTACTTTCGCTACTTTGTAGCTCAAAATTGTGCTATTTTCGCTACTTTGTAGCCCAAAATTGGGCTACTTTCGCTAAAATTGCGCAAAATTTTTGCAAAAATTTCGAAAAATTGGGCTACTTTCGCTACTTTGTAGCCCAAAATTGGGCTACTTTCGCTAAAATTGCGCAAAATTTTTGCAAAAATTTCGAAAAATTGGGCTACTTTCGCTACTTTTTAGCCCAAAATTGGGCTACTTTCGCTACTTTGTAACCCAAAATTGGGCTACTTTCGCTACTTTGTAACCCAAAATTGGGCTACTTTCGCTACTTTGTAGCCCAAAATTGGGCTACTTTCGCTACTTTGTAGCCCAAAATTGGGCTACTTTCGCTACTTTGTAGCTCAAAATTGTGCTATTTTCGCTACTTTGTAGCCCAAAATTGGGCTACTTTCGCTAAAATTGCGCAAAAATTTCGAAAAATTGGGCTACTTTCGCTACTTTGTAGCCCAAAATTGGGCTACTTTCGCTACTTTTTAGCCCAAAATTGGGCTACTTTCGCTACTTTGTAGCCCAAAATTGGGCTACTTTCGCTACTTTGTAGCCCAAAGTAGCAAAAAGTAGCCCAATTTTGGGCTACAAAGTAGCGAAAGTAGCCCAATTTTTCGAAATTTTTGCGGAAATTTTGCGCAATTTTAGCAAAAGTAGCTCAATTTTGGGCTACAAAGTAGCGAAAGTAGCCCAATTTTGGGCTACAAAATAGTGAAAGTAGCCCAATTTTGGGCTACTAAGTAGCGAAAGTAGCCAATTTTGGGCTACAAAGTAGCGAAAGTAGCCCAATTTTGGGCTACAAAGTAGCGAAAGTAGCCCAATTTTGGGCTACAAAGTAGCGAAAGTAGCCCAATTTTGAGCTACAAAGTAGCGAAAGTAGCCCAATTTTGGGCTACAAAGTAGCGAAAGTAGCCCAATTTTTCGAAATTTTTGCGGAAATTTTGCGCAATTTTAGCAAAAGTAGCTCAATTTTGGGCTACAAAGTAGCGAAAGTAGCCCAATTTTGGGCTACAAAGTAGCGAAAGTAGCCCAATTTTGGGCTACTAAGTAGCGAAAGTAGCCAATTTTGGGCTACAAAGTAGCGAAAGTAGCCCAATTTTGGGCTACAAAGTAGCGAAATTGGGCTACAAAGTAGCGAAAGTAGCCCAATTTCAGGCTACAAAGTAGCAAAAGTAGCCCAATTTTGGGCTACAAAGGTTAGGTTAGATTAGGTTAGGTTAGTTAGATTGGGTTAGGTTAGGTTAGGTTGGGTTGGGTTAGGTTAGGTTAGGTGAGGTTAGGTTAGGTTAGGTGAGGTTAGGTTAGGTTAGGTTAGGTTAGGCTAGGCTAGGCTAGGTTAGGCTAGGTTAGGTTAGGTTAGGTTAGGTTAGGTTTAGGTTAGGGCTAGGTTAGGTTAGGTAGGTTAGGTTAGGTTAGGTGAGGTTAGGTTTGGTTAGGTTAGGTGAGGTTAGGTTAGGTTAGGTTAGGTGAGGTTAGGTTAGGTGAGGTTAGGTGAGGTTAGGTAAAGGTTAGGTTAGGTTAGGTTAGGTTAGGTGAGGTTAGGTTAGGTTAGGTTAGGTTAGGATTAAGTTAGGTTAGTTAGGTTAGGTTAGGTTAGGTTAGGTTAGGTTAGGGTAGGTTAGGTTAGGGTAGGTTAGGTTAGGTTAGGTTAGGTTAGGGTAGGTTAGGTTAGGTTAGGGTAGGGTAGGTTAGGTTAGGTTAGGGTAGGTTAGGTTAGGTTAGGTTAGGTTAGGTTAGGTGAGGTTAGGTTAGGTTAGGTTAGGTGAGGTTAGGTTAGGTTAGGTGAGGTTAGGTTAGGTGAGGTTAGGTGAGGTTAGGTTAGGTTAGGTTAGGTAAAGGTTAGGTTAGGTTAGGTTAGGTGAGGTTAGGTTAGGTTAGGTTGTTAGGTTAGGTTAGGTTAGGTTAGGTTAGGTTAGGGTAGGGTAGGTTAGGTTAGGTTAGGTTAGGTTAGGGTAGGTTAGGTTAGGGTAGGGTAGGTTAGGTTAGGTTAGGGTAGGTTAGGTTAGGTTAGGTTAGGTTAGGTTGTTAGGTTAGGTTAGGTTAGGTTAGGTTAGGGTAGGGTAGGTTAGGTTAGGTTAGGTTAGGTTAGGGTAGGTTAGGTTAGGTTAGGGTAGGGTAGGTTAGGTTAGGGTAGGTTAGGTTAGGTTAGGTAAAGGTTAGGTTAGGTTAGGTTAGGTGAGGTTAGGTTAGGTTAGGTTGTTAGGTTAGGTTAGGGTAGGGTAGGTTAGGTTAGGTTAGGTTAGGTTAGGGTAGGTTAGGTTAGGTTAGGGTAGGTCAGGTTAGGTTAGGGTAGGTTAGGTTAGGTTAGGTTAGGTTAGGTTGTTAGGTTAGGTTAGGTTAGGTTAGGTTAGGTTAGGGTAGGGTAGGTTAGGTTAGGTTAGGTTAGGTTAGGTTAGGGTAGGTTAGGTTAGGTTAGGGTAGGGTAGGTTAGGTTAGGTTAGGGTAGGTTAGGTTAGGTTAGGTGAGGTTAGGTCAGGTTAGGTTAGGTTATCAGCAAAAATCGCACGGCTTTTGGCCGGTATCGGCGAAAATCGACAGATTTTCGCCACTAGCGGATAAAAATCGCGCGATTTTCGCAGGTAAAGGCCAAAAAATGCGCGATTTTCGCCGCTAGCGGCCAAAAATCTGGCGATTTTCGCCGCTAGCATCCAAAATTCGGGCGATTTTTGCCGCTAGCGGCAAAAATCCCGCCATTTTTGGCCGCTAGCGGCGAAATTCGCACGATTTTTGGCCGCTAGCGGCGAAATTCGCACGATTTTTGGCCGCTAGCAGCGAAAATTGCGCAATTTTTGCCAGCCAGCTGCGAAAATCGCACGGTTTTTGGCCGCTAGCGGCGAAAATCGCCCGATTTTTTACCGCTAGCGGCAAAAATAGCCCCATTTTGGCCGCTAGCGGCCAAAAACCGCGCGATTTTCGCTGCTAGCGGCCAAAAACCGTGCCATTTTCGCCGCTAGCGGCCAAATATCGCGCGGTTTTCGCCGGTAGATGGCAAAAATCGGGCGAATTTCGCCGCTGGAGGGCAAAAATCGGACGAATTTCGCCGCTGGAGGGCAAAAATCGGGCGATTTTCGCCGATAACAGCAAAAATCGCCAGATTTTTGGCCGCTAAGGGCGAAAATCGCGCGGTTTTTTGCCGCTTGCGGCGAAAATCGCGCGATTTTTGGACGCTAGCAGCGAAAATCGCTCGGTTTTTGCCGCTAATGGCCAAAAACCGCGCGATTTTCGCTGCTAGCGGCCAAAAGCCGTGCAATTTTCGCCGCTAGCGGCCAAAAATCGCGCGATTTTCGCGGGTAGCGGGCAAAAATCGGGTGAATTTCGCCGCTGGAGGGCAAAAATCGGGCGATTTTCGCCGCTAGCAGCAACAATCGCCGCTAGCAGCAAAAATCGCGCGATTTTCGCTGGTAGCGGCCAAAAAAGGGGCTATTTTTGCCGCTAGCGGCAAAAAATCGGGCGATTTTCTCCGCTAGCGGCCAAAAAAGGGGCTATTTTCGCCGCTAGCGGGCAAAAATCGACCGATTTTCGCTGTTAGCGGCCAAAAAAGGGGCTATTTTCGCCGGTAGCGGGCAAAAATCGTGCGAATTTCGCCGCTTGTGGCCAAAAATCGTGCGAATTTTCGCCGTTAGCAGGCAAAAATCGCGTGATTTTCGCAAGTAGCGGCCAAAAATCGCGCGATTTTCGCCGCTAGCGGCCAAAAATCTGGCGATTTTTTCTGCTAGCGGCGAAAATCGCCCGATTTTTGCCCTCCAGCGGCGAAATTCGCCCAATTTTTACCCGCTAACGGCGAAAATCGTGCGATTTTTGGCCGCTAGCGGCGAAAATCGCACGGTTTTTGGCCGCTAGCAGCGAAAACAAAGCGGTTTTTGGCCGCTAGTGGCAAAAATCGACCGATTTTCGCTGCTAACGGCCAAAAAAAGGGCTATTTTCGCCGGTAGCGGGCAAAAATCGTGTGAATTTCGTCGCTAGCGGCCAAAAATCGTGCGAATTTCGCCGCTAGCGGCCAAAAATCGCGCGATTTTCGCCGCTAGCGCCCAAAAACCGAGCGATTTTCGCCGTTAGCGGGCAAAAATCGCGCGATTTTCGAAGGTAGCGGCCAAAAATCGCGCGATTTTCGCCAGTAGCGGCCAAAAACCGTGCGATTTTCGCAGCTGGTTGGCAAAAATCGCGCGATTTTCCCAGGTAAAAGCCAAAAATTGCGCGATTTTCGCCGCTAGCGGCCAAAAATAGCGCGATTTTCGCCGCTAGCGCCCAAAAACCGAGCGATTTTCGCCGTTAGCGGGCAAAAATCGCGCGATTTTCGAAGGTAGCGGCCAAAAATCGCGCGATTTTCGCCAGTAGCGGCCAAAAACCGTGCGATTTTCGCAGCTGGTTGGCAAAAATCGCGCGATTTTCCCAGGTAAAAGCCAAAAATTGCGCGATTTTCGCCGCTAGCGGCCAAAAATCGTGCGAATTTCGCGGCTAGCGGTCAAAAATCGTGCGAATTTCGCCGCTAGCGGCCAAAAATCGCGCGATTTTCGCCGTTAGCGGCCAAAAACCGTGCGATTTTCGCAGCTGGCTGCCAAAAATCGCGCGATTTTTTCAGGTAGAGGCCAAAAATTGCGCGATTTTCGCCGCTAGCGGCCAAAAATCGTAAGAATTTTGCCGCTAGCGGCAAAAAACCGTGCGATTTTCGAAGCAGGCGGGCAAAAATCGCGCGATTTTCGCCGCTAGCGCCCAAAAACCGAGCGAATTTCGCCGCTAGCGGCCAAAAATCGTTCGAATTTCGCCGCTAGCGGTCAAAAATCGTGCGAATTTCCCCGCTACAGGCCAGAAACAGCGCGATTTTCGCAACTAGCGGCCAAAAATCGAGCGATTTTTGCCGCTAGCGGCGAAAATCGCCCGATTTTTTCCCTCCAGCGGCGAAATTCGCCCGATTTTTGCCCGCTACCGGCGAAAATTTCGCGGTTTTTGGCCGCTAGCGGCAAAAAACGACCTACTTTCGCCGCTAGCGGCCAAAAAAGGGGCTATTTTCGCCGCTAGCGGGCAAAAATCGACCGATTTTCGCTGTTAGCGGCCAAAAATGGGGCTATTTTCGCCGGTAGCGGGCAAAAATCGTGCGAATTTCGCCGCTAGCGGCCAAAAATCATGCGAATTTCGCCGCTAGCGGCCAAAAATCGCGCGATTTTCGCTGCTAGCGTCCAAAAACCGTGCGATTTTCGCAGCTGGCTGGCAAAAATCGCGCGATTTTTGGCCGCTACTTGCAAAAATCACGTGATTTTTTCCCGCTAACGGCGAAAATCGCTCGGTTTTTGGCCACTAGTGGCGAAAATCGCGCGATTTTTGCCCGCCAGCTCCGAAAATCGCAAGGTTTTTGTCCGCTAGCGGGAAAAAATTGCGCGATTTTCGCCGCTACCAGCCAAAAATCGCGCGATTTTCGCCGCTAGCGGCCAAAAAAAGGGCTATTTTCGCCGATAGCGGGCAAAAATCGTGCGAATTTCGTCGCTACCGGCCAAAAATCGTGCGAATTTCGCCGCTAGCGGCCAAAAATCGCGCGATTTTTGCCAGTAGCGGCAAAAAACCGTGCGATTTTCGCAGCTGGTTGGCAAAAATCGCGCGATTTTCCCAGGTAAAAGCCAAAAATTGCGCGATTTTCGCCGCTAGCGGCCAAAAATCGTGTGAATTTCGCCGCTAGCGGCAAAAAGTCGTTCGAATTTCGCCGCTAGCGGTCAAAAATCGTGCGAATTTCGCCACTAGCGGCCAAAAATCGCGCGATTTTCGCCGCTAGCGGCCAAAAACCGTGCGATTTTCGCAGCTGGCTGCCAAAAATCGCGCGATTTTCGCAGGTAGAGGCCAAAAATTGCGCGATTTTCGCCGCTAGCGGCCAAAAATCGTAAGAATTTCGCCGCTAGCGGCCAAAAACCGTGCGATTTTCGCAGCTGGCGGGCAAAAATCGCGTGATTTTCGCCGCTAGCGCCCAAAAACCGAACGATTTTCGCCTCTAGCGGGCAAAAATCGCGCGATTTTTGGCCTCTACCTGCGAAAATCGCGCGATTTTTGGCAGCCAGCTGCGAAAATCGCACGGTTTTTGGCCGCTAGCGGCGAAAATCGCGCGATTTTTGGCCGCTAGTGGCGAAATTCGCACGATTTTTGACCGACCTACTCGGTCAAAAAAATCGCGCGATTTTCGCCGCTAGAGCCCAAAAACCGAGCGATTTTCGCCGTTAGCGGGCAAAAATCGCGTGATTTTCGCAAGTAGCGGCCAAAAATCGCGCGATTTTCGCCGCGAACGTCCAAAAATCGGGCGACTTTCGCCACTACCGGAGCAAAAACCGGGCGATTTTCGCCGCTAGCGCCCAAAAACCGAACGATTTTCGCCTCTAGCGGGCAAAAATCGCGCGATTTTTGGCCTCTACCTGCGAAAATCGCGCGATTTTTGGCAGCCAGCTGCGAAAATCGCACGGTTTTTGGCCGCTAGCGGCGAAAATCGCGCGATTTTTGGCCGCTAGTGGCGAAATTCGCACGATTTTTGACCGACCTACTCGGTCAAAAAAATCGCGCGATTTTCGCCGCTAGAGCCCAAAAACCGAGCGATTTTCGCCGTTAGCGGGCAAAAATCGCGTGATTTTCGCAAGTAGCGGCCAAAAATCGCGCGATTTTCGCCGCGAACGTCCAAAAATCGGGCGACTTTCGCCACTACCGGAGCAAAAACCGGGCGATTTTCGCCGCTAGCGGCCAACAATCGTGCGAATTTCGCCGCTAGCGGCCAAAAATCGCGCGATTTTCGCCGCTAGCGGCCAAAAATCTGGCGATTTTTGCTGCTAGCGGCGAAAATCGCCCGATTTTTGCCCTCCAGCGGCGAAATTCGCCCAATTTTTGCCCGCTCCCGGCGAAAATCGCGCGATTTTTGGCCGGTAGCGGCGAAAATCGTGCGATTTTTGGCCAGTAGCGGCGAAAATCGCACGGTTTTTGGCCGCTAGCAGCGAAAATCGCGCGGTTTTCGGCCGCTAGCGGCAAAAATCGACCGATTTTCGCTGCTTGCGGCCAAAAAAGGGGCTATTTTCGCCGGTAGCGGGCAAAAATCGTGCGAATTTCGTCGCTAGCGGCCAAAAATCGTGCGAATTTCGTCGCTAACGGCCAAAAATCGCGCGATTTTCGCCGCAAGCGGCCAAAAACCGTGCGATTTTTGCAGCTGGCTGCCAAAAATCGCGCGATTTTCGCAGGTAGAGGCCAAAAATTGCGCGATTTTCGCCGCTAGCGGCCAAGAATCGTGCAAATTTCGCCGTTAGCGGGCAAAAATCGCGCGATTTTCGACGCTAGCGGCCAAAAACCGTCCGATTTTCGCAGCTGGCTGGCAAAAATCGCGCGATTTTCGCAGGTAGAGGCCAAAAATTGCGCGAATTTCGCCGCTAGCGGCCAAAAAATAGTGCGATTTTCGCAGCTGACGGGCAAAAATCGCGCGATTTTCACCGCTAGCGCCCCAAAACCGAGCGATTTTCGCCGTTAGCGGGCAAAAATCGCGCGATTTTCGCCGCTAGCGCCCAAAAACCGAGCGATTTTCGCCGTTAGCGCGCAAAAATCGCGCGATTTTCGAAGGTAGCGGCCAAAAATCTCGCGATTTTCGACGCTAGCGGCCAAAAACCGTGCGATTTTCGCAGCTGGCTGGCAAAAATCGCGCGATTTTCAAAGGTAAAGGCCAAAAATTGCGCGATTTTCGCCACTAGCGCCCAAAAATCGTGCGAATTTCGCCGCTAGCGTCCAAAAACCGTGCGATTTTCGCAGCTGGCTGGCAAATATTGCGCGATTTTCGCCGCTACCAGCCAAAAATCACGCGATTTTCGACGCTAGCGGCCAAAAATCGGGCGATTTTCTCCGCTAGCGGCCAAAAAAGGGGCTATTTTCGCCGCTAGCGGGCAAAAATCGGGCGATTTTCGCCGTTAGCGACCAAAAATCGTGCGAATTTAGCCGCTAGCGGCCAAAATCATGCAAATTTCGCAGCTGGCGGGCAAAAATCGGGCGATTTTCGCCGCTTGCGCCCAAAAACCGAGCGATTTTCGCCGTTAGCGGGCAAAAATCGCGTGATTTTCGCAAGTAGCGGCCAAAAATCGCGCGATTTTTGCTTCTAGCGGCGAAATTCGCCCAATTTTTGCCCGATACCCAATTCGACACCTGAGCCATATTTTGGACCCAAATTCTGGCTCCCTGCACCTATTCGCAGTTTTAAATTCCGAATTTTTATACCAAAAAAATGCCAATTACTGAAAGCGGCGGTGGGTCACATTTTGCCCGAACCCCCCCGCAGTTTTCAAAATATCCCAAACATATCAAATTCGATACCTGAGTCATAGTATGGACCCAAATTCTTTCTCTCTGAACCTATTCGCAGTTTGAAATTCCGAAATTTTATACCGAAAATATTCCAATTACTGAGAGCGGCGGTGGGTCACATTTTGCCCAAACCCCCCTTCAGTTTTCAAAATATCCCAAACATCCCAAATTCGATACCTGAGCCATATTTTGGACCCAAATTCTGGCTCTCTGCACCTATTCGCAGTTTGAAATATCGAATTTTTATACCGAAAATATGCCAATTACTGAAAGCAGCGGTGGGTCACATTTTGTCCAAACCCCCCTGCAGTTTTCAAAATATCCCAAAAATCCCAAATTCGATACCTGAGCCATATTTTGGACCCTAATTCTGGCTCCCTGCACCTATTCGCAGTTTGAAATTCCAACTTTTTAAAGCAAAAATATGCCAATTACTGAAAGCGGTGGTGGGTCACATTTTGCCCAAACCTCCCTGCAGTTTTTACATCCCAAACATCCCAAATTCGATACCTGAGCCATATTTTGGACCCAAATTCTGGCTCTCTGCACCTATTCGCAGTTTGAAATTCCGACTTTTTATACCAAAAATATGCCAATTACTGAAAGCGGAGGTGGGTCACATTTTGCCCAAACCCCCCTGCAGTTTTCAAAATATCCCAAACAACCCAAATTCGATACCTGAGCCATATTTTGGACCCAAATTCTGACTCTCTGCACCTATTCGCAGTTTGAAATTCCTAATTTTTATACCGAAAATATGCCAATTACTGAAAGCGGCGTTGGGTCACATTTTGCCCAAACCCCCCTGCAGTTTTCAAAATATCCCAAACATCCCAAATTCGATACCTGCGCCATATTTTGAACCCAAATTCTGGCTCTCTGCACCTATTCGCAGTTTGAAATTCCGACTTTTTATACCGAAAATATGCCAATTACTGAAAGCGGAGGTGGGTCACATTTTGCCCAAACCCCCCTGCAGTTTTCAAAATATCCCAAACATCCCAAATTCAATACCTGAGCCATATTTTAGACCCAAATTCTGGCTCTCTGCACCTATTCGCAGTTTTAAATTCCGAATTTTTATACCAAAAAAATGCCAATTACTGAAAGCGGCGGTGGGTCACATTTTGTCCAAACCCCCCTGCAGTTTTCAAAATATCCTAAACATCCCAAATTCGATACCTGAGCCATATTTTGGACCCAAATTCTGGCTCTCTGCACCTATTCGCAGTTTGAAATTCCGACTTTTTATACCGAAAATATGCCAATTACTGAAAGCGGCGGAAGGTCACATTTTGCCCAAACCCCCCTGCAGTTTTCAGAATATCCCAAAAATCCCAAATTCAATACCTGAGCCATATTTTGGACCCAAATTCTGGATCCCTGCACCTATTCGCAGTTTTAAATTCCGAATTTTTATACCAAAAAAATGCCAATTACTGAAAGCGGCGGTGGGTCACATTTTGCCCAAACCCCCCTGCAGTTTTCAAAATATCCCAAACATCCCAAATTCGATACCTGAGCCATATTTTAGACCCAAATTCTGGCTCTCTGCACCTATTCGAAGTTTGAAATTCCGACTTTTTATACCGAAAATATGCCAATTACTGAAAGCGGTGGTGGGTCACATTTTGCCCAAACCCCCATGCAGTTTTCAAAATATCCCAAACATCCCAAATTCGATACCTGAGCCATATTTTGGACCCAAATTCTGGCTCTCTGCACCTATTCGCAGTTTGAAATTCCGAACTTTTATACCGAAAATATGCCAATTACTGAAAGCGGCGGTGGGTCACATTTTGCCCAAACCCCCCTGCAGTTTTCAAAATATCCCAAACATCCCAATATCGATACCTGAGCCATATTTTGGACCCAAATTCTGGCTCTCTGCACCTATTCGCAGTTTGAAATTCCGAACTTTTATACCGAAAATATGCCAATTACTGAAAGCGGCGGTGGGTCACATTTTGCCCAAACCCCCATGCAGTTTTCAAAATATCCCAAACATCCCAAATTCGATATCTGAGCCATATTTTGGACCCAAATTCTGGCTCTCTGCACCTATTCGCATTTTGAAATCCCGACTTTTTATACCGAAAATATGCCAATTACTGAGAGCAGTGGTGGGTCACATTTTGCCCAAACCCCCCTACAGTTTTCAAAATATCCCAAACATCCAAATATCGATACCTGAGCCATATTTTGGACCCAAATTCTGGCTCTCTGCACCTATTCGCAGTTTGAAATTCCGAATTTTTATACCGAAAATGTACCAATTACTGAAAGCAGCGGTGTGTCACATTTTGCCCAAACCCCCCTGCAGTTTTCAAAATATCCCAAACATCCCAAATTCGATACCTGAGCCATATTTTGGACCCAAATTTTGGCTCTCTGCACCTATTCGCAGTTTGAAATTCCAACTTTTTATAGCAAAAAAAATGCCAATTACTGAAAGCGGCGGTGGGTCACAATTTTGCCCAAACCCCCCCTGCAGTTTTCAAAATATCCCAAACATCCCAAATTCGATACCTGAGCCATATTTTGGACCCAAATTCTGGCTCTCTGCACCTATTCACAGTTTGAAATTCCGACTTTTTATACCGAAAATATTCCAATTACTGAAAGCGGCGGTGGGTCACATTTTGCCCACACACCCCTGCAGTTTTCAAAATATCCCAAACATCCCAAATTCGATACCTGCGCCATATTTTAAACCCAAATTCTGGCTCTCTGCACCAATTCGCAGTTTGAAATTCCGACTTTTTATACCAAAAATATGCCAATTACTGAAAGCGGCGGTGGGTCACATTTTGCCCAACCCCCTCTGCAGTTTTCAAAATATTCCAAACAACCCAAATTCGATACCTGAGCCATATTTTGGACCCAAATTCTGGCTCTCTGCACCTATTCGCAGTTTGAAATTCTGAATTTTTATACCGAAAATATGCCAATTACTGAAAGCGGCGGTGGGTCACATTTTGCCCAAACCCCCCCTGCAGTTTTCAGAATATCCCAAACATCCCAAATTCGATACCTGAGCCATATTTTGGACCCAAATTCTGGCTCTCTGCACCTATTCGCAATTTGAAATTCCAACTTTTTATAGCAAAAAAATGCCAATTACTTAAAGCGGCGGTAGGTCACATTTTGCCCAAACCCCCATGCAGTTTTCAAAATATCCCAAACATCCCAAATTTGATACCTGAGCCATATTTTGGACCCAAATTCTGACTCTCTGCACCTATTCGCCGTTTTAAATTCCGAATTTTTATACCAAAAATATGCCAATTACTGAAAGCGGTGGTGGGTCACATTTTGCCCAAACCCCCCTGCAGTTTTCAAAATATCCCAAACATCCCAAATTCGATACCTGAGCCATATTTTGGACCCAAATTCTGGCTCTCTGCACCTATTCGCAGTTTGAAATTCCGACTTTTTATACCAAAAAAATGCCAATTACTGAAAGCGGAGGTGGGTCAGATTTTGCCCAAACCCCCCTGCAGTTTTCAAAATATCCCAAACAACCCAAATTCGATACCTGAGCCATATTTTTTTTTTTTTTTTTTTTTTTTTTGAGATATATACAAGAGTTGTTACATTCTTGTACAGCCACTAGTACGCGTAGCGTTTCGGGCAAGTCCTTAATCCTACGGTCCCTGGAATACGATCCCCTGCCGCGAAGAATCGTTTTTTCATCCAAGTACACATTTTACTGTTGCGTTAAACAGAGGCTACAGTTAAGGAATTGCGCCCAGTAAATCCTCCCCGGCCAGGATACGAACCCATGACAGAGCGCTCGCGGAACGCCAGGCGAGTGTCTTACCACTACACCACGGAGACTGCACTATATTATGGACCCAAATTCTGGCTCTCTGCACCTATTCGCAGTTTGAAATTCCTAATTTTTATACCGAAAATATGCCAATTACTGAAAGCGGCGTTGGGTCACATTTTGCCCAAACCCCCCTGCAGTTTTCAAAATATCCCAAACATCCCAAATTCGATACCTGCGCCATATTTTGAACCCAAATTCTGGCTCTCTGCACCTATTCGCAGTTTGAAATTCCGACTTTTTATACCGAAAATATGCCAATTACTGAAAGCGGAGGTGGGTCACATTTTGCCCAAACCCCCCTGCAGTTTTCAAAATATCCCAAACATCCCAAATTCAATACCTGAGCCATATTTTAGACCCAAATTCTGGCTCTCTGCACCTATTCGCAGTTTTAAATTCCGAATTTTTATACCAAAAAAATGCCAATTACTGAAAGCGGCGGTGGGTCACATTTTGTCCAAACCCCCCTGCAGTTTTCAAAATATCCTAAACATCCCAAATTCGATACCTGAGCCATATTTTGGACCCAAATTCTGGCTCTCTGCACCTATTCGCAGTTTGAAATTCCGACTTTTTATACCGAAAATATGCCAATTACTGAAAGCGGCGGTAGGTCACATTTTGCCCAAACCCCCCTGCAGTTTTCAAAATATCCCAAAAATCCCAAATTCGATACCTGAGCCATATTTTGGACCAAAATTCTGGATCCCTGCACCTATTCGCAGTTTTAAATTCCGAATTTTTATACCAAAAAAATGCCAATTACTGAAAGAGGCGGTGGGTCACATTTTGCCCAAACCCCCCTGCAGTTTTCAAAATATGTTAAACAACCCAAATTCGATACCTGAACCATATTTTGGACCCAAATTCTGGCTCTCTGCACCTATTCGCAGCTTGAAATTCCGAATTTTTATACCGAAAATATGCCAATTACTGAAAGCGGTGGTGGGTCACATTTTGTCCAAACCCCCCTGCAGTTTTCAGAATATCCCAAAAATCCTAAATTCGATACCTGAGCCATATTTTGGACCCAAATTCTGGCTCTCTGCACCTATTCGCACTTTGAAATTCCGACTTTTTATACCGAAAATATACCAATTACTGAAAGCGGCGGTGGGTCACATTTTGCCCAAACCCCCCTGCAGTTTTCAAAATATCCCAAACATCCCAAATTCGATACCTGAGCCATATTTTGGACCCAAATTCTGGCTCTCTGCACCTATTCGCTGTTTGAAATTCCGACTTTTTATACCGAAAATATGCCAATTACTGAAAGCGGTGGTGGGTCACATTTTGCCCAAACCCCCCTGCAGTTTTCAAAATATCCCAAACATCCCAAATTCGATACCTGAGCCATATTTTGGACCCAAATTCTGGCTCTCTGCACCTATTCGCAGTTTGAAATTCCGAACTTTTATACCGAAAATATGTCAATTACTGAAAGCGGCGGTGGGTCACATTTTGCCCAAACCCCCCTGCAGTTTTCAAAATATCCCAAACATCCCAATATCGATACCTGAGCCATATTTTGGACCCAAATTCTGGCTCTCTGCACCTATTCGCAGTTTGAAATTCCGAACTTTTATACCGAAAATATGCCAATTACTGAAAGCGGCGGTGGGTCACATTTTGCCCAAACCCCCATGCAGTTTTCAAAATATCCCAAACATCCCAAATTCGATACCTGAGCCATATTTTGGACCCAAATTCTGGCTCTCTGCACCTATTCGCAGTTTGAAATTCCGACTTTTTATACCGAAAATATGCCAATTACTGAGAGCAGTGGTGGGTCACATTTTGCCCAAACCCCCCTACAGTTTTCAAAATATCCCAAACATCCAAATATCGATACCTGAGCCATATTTTGGACCCAAATTCTGGCTCTCTGCACCTATTCGCAGTTTGAAATTCCGAATTTTTATACCGAAAATGTACCAATTACTGAAAGCAGCGGTGTGTCACATTTTGCCCAAACCCCCCTGCAGTTTTCAAAATATCCCAAACATCCCAAATTCGATACCTGAGCCATATTTTGGACCCAAATTTTGGCTCTCTGCACCTATTCGCATTTTGAAATTCCAACTTTTTATAGCAAAAAAATGCCAATTACTGAAAGCGGCGGTGGGTCACACTTTTGCCCAAACCCCCTCTGTAGTTTTCAAAATATCCCAAACATCCCAAATTCGATACCTGAGCTATATTTTGGACCCAAATTTTGGCTCTCTGCACCTATTCGCATTTTGAAATTCCAACTTTTTATAGCAAAAAAATGCCAATTACTGAAAGCGGCGGTGGGTCAAATTTTGCCCAAACCCCCCTGCAGTTTTCAAAATATCCCAAAAATCCCAAATTCGATACCTGAGCTATATTTTGGACCCAAATTCTGGCTCTCTGCACCTATTCGCAGTTTGAAATTCCGAATTTTTTTACCGAAAATATGCAAATTACTGAAAGAGGTGGTGGGTCAAATTTTGCCCAAACCCCCCTGCAGTTTTCAAAATATCCCAAACATCCTAAATTCGATACCTGAGCCATATTTTGGACCCAAATTCTGGCTCTCTGCACCTATTCGCAGTTTTAAATTCCGAATTTTTATACCAAAAAAATGCCAATTACTGAAAGCGGCGGTGGGTCACATTTTGCCCAAACCCCCCTGCAGTTTTCAAAATATCCCAAACATCCCAAATTCGATACCTGAGCCATATTTCGGACCCAAATTCTGGCTCCCTGCACCTATTCGCAGTTTTAAATTCCGAATTTTTATACCAAAAATATGCCAATTACTGAAAGCGGTGGTGGGTCACATTTTGCCCAAACCCCCCTGCAGTTTTCAAAATATCCCAAACATCCCAAATTCGATACCTGAGCCATATTTTGGACCCAAATTCTGGCTCTCTGCACCTATTCGCAGTTTGAAATTCCGACTTTTTATACCAAAAATATGCCAATTACTGAAAGCGGCGGTGGGTCACATTTTGCCCAAACCCTCCTGCAGTTTTCAGAATATCCCAAAAATCCAAAAATTCGATACCTGACCCATATTTTGGACCCAAATTCTGGCTCCCTGCACCTATTCGCAGTTTTAAATTCCGAATTTTTATTCCAAAAAATGCCAATTACTGAAAGCGGCGGTGGGTCACATTTTACCCAAACCCCCCTGCAGTTTTCAAAATATCCCAAACATCCCAAATTCGACACCTGAGCAATATTTTGGACCCAAATTCTGGCTCCCTGCACCTATTCGCAGTTTGAAATTCCGAATTTTAGTACCGAAAATATACCAATTACTGAAAGCAGCGGTGGGTAACATTTTGCCCAAACCCCCATGCAGTTTTCAAAATATCCCAAACGTCCCAAATTCGACACCTAACCCATATTTTGGACCCAAATTCTGGCTGTCTGCACCTATTCGCAGTTTGAAATTCCGACTTTTTATACCGAAAATATAGGGAGGTCTCAGCCATAGCGAATATTCTCAGCACTTGATTATTTTTCACTGTATATATATATTATTGTAGAGTAAACTTCATCCCTATTAATCATTTATATTATATTGTTTTTTGACTTGTTCATTTGCACTGTACCTAAGCCAAGAGATGGTCTTTGTTCATATTTCGTTTTCTATATTAATTATAGTTTCATTGTTCATACTTTGTGTTTTACGTGTTCCTCCCTCTCGCTTACCACAGACAACAGGCAAGCAGTCTATCTTTGTTTTTCATAAATGTGACAGGCATTGACACCAGCCATTGGAGGACTGCCGAACATCTACACTCCAACACTTTCCCGTCACAATATATATATATATATATATATATATATATATATATATATATATATATATATATATATATATATATATATATAAGTATTTTTTTATCAATATTTCAGTAATGAAAAATTTGTCTTGATGATTATAATCAAGATGATGCATTGTTTTTCTGTATTAATTACTCATTCCATCATTTCTAGCCAATGATATCGACTTTCATGTGTTGAGTATGTTTCAGTGTAAACAAATCGAGTTCGCATATCCGTCTTTATCTTCATCTTCTTGGAATAATGTATTCGGAATTTTCTTTTGTTCCTGTAAATATTAAGTGGAAATAAGCAGAGAGAGAGAGAGAGAGAGAGAGAGAGAGAGAGAGAGAGAGAGAGAGAGAGAGAGAGAGAGAGAGAGAGAGAGAGAGAGAGAGAGAGAGAGAGAGAAACACAGCTGAGCCAGAGATTTCTCTGCCTCAGAAATCCTTAAATGGAAAAACATTGTCACTATCCAACTTCTCTATTCCTCCCCCCTCAGTATCTTGTACGTTGTGATCATATCACCGCTTATTTTTCTTACTTTTGTTGTTACATTTAGTTCGTTATGTGTTGTTTAGGTCAGACATGGGAATACTATGGATCAATGTTCTTTATGTAACTTTCCATTGATGCAATATTGCTGCAAGTGGCGTTACATGTTGTGTAACCACATTCAAGGACCTAGATGGTGTTACCACAAATAACGGCGCAGGTGGTGTAACCACAAGTGACATAAACAAAAAACACCACCAAACAGTAGACATTAGTGTCATACTAAGAATCCTCTTCAATCAGAATGTTATCCACCAAAGAAGGCGACCTTAATACTGTGCAAAACGCTATGAATGAAACCACACACACACACACACACACACACACACACACACACACACACACACACACACACACACACACACACACACACACACACACACCAATACAAAACAGTACTGACCGTAGTACTCCATGAGTACAAAACTTTCTAGAATGACGACAGAACTTAGAAACAAACGCACCCATTGACTTAAAAGCCACAATGAAGTAATACTGCTTTTGCCCTCCGTTTAATGTCCACGAATGCTAAACGGTGTTTGGACCGTCCCAGCGAGAATTACCGTCTCTATTTTACTGTCACGTGTGTCTATAGCTCCTCGCTGGTAAGTAAAGCCATTTTATATTTATGACTGAATAACTGAATGAGTGAATTTGTGAATGAGAAAGATCAAGTAATTTATCAAAAGAAAGCGCTAAGAATGCATGACTTTA